>NC_136756.1:29665715-29830715 GCF_936440315.1 Barbus barbus
TGCTTGGATTGAAATATTTTGCATTCTACATATGATAAAACTGCGTTAGATGTTAAATCTTGTGAAGTAGGGCCACTGGTGTGAAGCCTTTGAGCTGTGTTTATGATCAATGTGCACAACAGTGACTGTAAAATATGCATTTTAGGTATGGAAATGACATATTTTAAGTTTTGATATTTGGGCTATGGTTATTGCACTACTTTAGGATGTTTTTGACTGGAATGGGTTAGTTTTGTCATGAAGACCTGGCAACCCTGGCTGTATGGAGCAACCAGCGAGATTTGCGTGGGATCCCAATGCAATCCCTCTATAGTCTGTGCTATTAAACCCTTGAAGGACTTCAGTAAGACAAAGAGTTAACACAAGACATCCTGTCATTGAATGTGTCTCAGACGCGTGAAAGCCACTCAGCGTGATGGAAAGGTCAGTCTCTCGTCAAAACACCATTAGAAATGACAGAAATACGTTAGTGCGTGTCACTCTTGCTCTGAAACCAAACGGCAAGAGCACAGTTCATCCGTCTGATCTGACACCTCGACAATCTGATTTAATTCCTTCAAGCAAACGAGAATTTCCTTGATGATCAATGAAGCTGAAGATCTCAGAAAGCAGCAGATCGATTTCAGAAGACGCGCGTGTTTTTGCCTCATTTCTTTATCAAAATGCACAAAAGCAAGAGGAAAACCAATTAATTTATTCCCTCTTATTGTCCTGCTGTCCATCACTCGTATAAGTGATGCATTCTGCTGCTTCACATAAACAAGCGCTTGATTTGGATCAGTCTGAAGGCGCTTGAGACAGACGGTTAGTCGGAGTAATAAAATGTTGTCATGGCCAATGAAAACTACATTTAATCTCTGGATTGTTTGACCAGGTTATTGAAGCGCCTATTGTTTGATTGTCATGTCTTTTTAATAACTTAATTAATTTCCGTTGGAAAGGCTCAGTATGGCTGAGCGCAAGCGACTCGATTCATTTCATTTCTGTCCGACTGTGACGTCTTTGATTACCTGCTTAACCTTCCGACTTTACAGCGACTTCAGCTCAGACTCATGAAGTACAGTCAAACCAAACATTATTCAGACACCAGATATCATTTTTGATCTTTTTTACTGGTGCAGGACACTATTGTTCATTTATGTAGGTGAGGAGAGCAAGATAAAGTAAACTAAGACATATTATACCCAAAAACTCTTCATACAGTGGACTACAAATAAAACTGATAAAAATTTGGGAGTGTTTTTTCTTTAATTGCTAACAGACTGAACTAAATGAAGCATTGCTTGGTGATTGGTTGAGCTAAACTGGTTTTATCTAATTGTGTTCTTAACTTTAACATCTGACAGCTATTCAACCAAATCCATTACATACCTTTCTATCAAAGTTATCTGATATTATCAAGATCAATTTGTTCTGACGCAGTTTAACTGAGTTCTTCATATTTTATTACCATTTTATAGCAAATAAACTGTGATAATGTGAGAAATGTTGAAGGTGTCTGAATAAATTGTGGTTTGACTGTATATAATATCAGCACAGATCAAACGCGTCATCAATAATCGTTTATCATCATCACGTACACTTCATTTAATTTAATGTAGGCCTATACCTAATTTAATGGATACTTACATTTTATTTAATTTTAAATTTAATTTAATAATAAAATTTTATTTTGTTTTAATCTCATTTTAAATATTTCATTTTTAATTTTACTTAATTTTATTATTTAATTCATTTAGCTTTTAATTCATTTATTTTTAACTATTTAACTATTTATTTGTACTTAACATTACATTTAATTTAATGTACACTTAATTTCATTCTATTTAAAAATATACTTTATTTTATTAATTTTAATATAATTTATTTACGCTCATTTAATATACACTAATGTAATACACTTAATTTATTTTATTTAAATATTTTATATTATTTTTAACTTTTAATTGCATTTTTAATTTATGAAATTTATTTACACTTAATTTAACATGCACTTAATTTAATTTAATGTTAATGTTTAATATTAAATTTAATATTTAAATGGTCCTGCAGGGTGATAAATAAATTTAAATCCACACTCGAGTCTCACTTAATATGAGCTCATAAAAGCTAAATTTATTCTAAATAATATAAAAATCATTTTCACTAAGACTAATGTCAAAAAGCAGACAAACCCTTTATTATTTGAGTTTTAATGTGAAATGTTGAATTCAGAGCAGGTTGTGTGGGCTCAGCCATTAAAGCGAGTGGAAACCGTACAGATACTGAATCCCATCTATTTAAAACATGAATCACGTGAAGTCAAACGAAAAGCATTGTATGTACATTTTCTTTTGCTGTGGATTACAGAGGTGAATTGCGAGGAGCGTTCATGGCCTCTAATATATTGTTGGAGAGACTTAAGCTGCAGACACTAGCGGAAGTAAAAATTGGCCGTCTGATCCGGCCGCTCTGATCGCTGAAGCATACGGCCGTGTTTTCAATTTCCTGTGCTGGAGTGAATGCATGCTGCTTTAATTTAAAAACACTCACACAGAGCACAGCTTTCTCTCGAAACTCTAGAAACTCTAGTCCAGAGCCGGTTAAGCACACACACTCAGAGAAACGACACATGCACCCTCACTACATGCATGAAACACGCTGCAGACTAATCACATGAGTTTGGCTTCATTTGTGCCATTTGTCATGCTCCAGTTTCACATTTTGGAAACATGTGCAGCTCTTAAAGAGCCAGTTCACCCCAAAACAGGACAATAGAATTTATGCAATGCAAAAACACACACTAACATGACAGTCACGACTCGTGCCGCTGTAAGATTTTCTTTTTCTTTTGTTTTCACTCGCGATCTTTACAACACACATTACATTATGTATTTCATGGCACACTCTTTTTACGTGTATTTGGCGCCACCTATTGTTGAGGGTGTATTATTGACATGTCAAAGTCTAGACCCTGAATATAAGACGACCGCGTTTCCAAGAAAATAACATTGTCTTATATTTGGGTCAATACGGTAGTATAGTTTCACAAAACTAAAGTCAGACCATTCTGTTTTTGCTTCAAATTTAAAAATTATACAGTCTAATTTAGATTAAAAACTGCTCATGCTGCATGTATGATGATGGTTAAAATGCAGTGGTTGCCTCTAATTTTAAATGGAAAGAGCACAGACAAAACCTTAGTTTGATTACATGAAGAGATTTGTTTTAATTGTGTAACTTGCTTATTTGATTTGGGGTTTGTTTAAAAATTTCAAAGAAGCGTGCAGCAATAGCCTAATAAAATGACACCTCATTTACTGTATAATGTCTTCAATCTCATTTTGTGAGAAAAATCTAAATCGTGAATCGAATCGTGAGTTGTGTGAATCGTTACATCCTTAGATATGGGGGCAGAAAATTAATATATTTATAAAATTTCAATAATCAATATCACACAAATGCCGTTTTTTTCTTTCAAAAATTAGCTTGATTACAAATGTGATATTGTTTTTGTTTTTTACAACAGTTCAATAAACAATAAGTTAATTAAGAGACTTATATTGCCTTTTTAAAGGTAAAAATGCCCATAAAAGGTGAACTGACCACCACACAGAATATGAAGAATATCAAAAACTTTAGGAGTCAGCTGTCCAGATACCAGCACATTAACAGTAAACTATCAATAAAATCACAAAAAATATTGAAATGTTTTTTTTTTGTCAATATCGCACATCCCTACACAATACTACTCCAAAATCAGATGCAGTGTCCCAAAAAGCAGTGTAATATATTCAGTGTGATTATGCAGTGGCCCGGGGGTGATGGACCCCTCTGACCCACAGCGCCGGGCACCTGACAGCCCTTAATGACTGGCCCCCGCGGGCGAGCTGAGGGCCAGGTGAGATCCTCGCAGACAGCAGAGACGCTTTCATGAGCCACGATCAGCGCAGCATCAGTCGAGCTCTGAGAGAAGACAAGAACACCCCGACACTCCAACACTACAACAAACACTGCAATATCACAAACGATACAATATCAGCTTCATCTGTATCAACCTGAATCAACACTGAACTGATTTCAGCTTAATCATCACTGTTCACTCTTGTCATTTTAGAGCTGATTCACAGCAGCACTGAACTATATATATATATACACATACTAAAAGCATTGATTAATGTTTCTCATATTTATTTCATTTAAACACATCTATGAAAGATTGTATTACTGTACTGTGTACACAATGCTGAAAAATAATTTTAAGTAACAATGTTTGAAATCAAAATAATGGATAAATGTTGTGTTTGTAGTAAACAGCTATGGATCAGGAGCAGACTCCTGTGTGAAAGCACAGTCTGTGCTGCTTCTGCACCGCTTACGTACCACACATGGACTGCATACGCACTGCAAACGGAGTGTGTGTGAACCTGCTGTAAAAGGCCCATCTCACATACAGCTCATGAAATCAGGCTTGTGCTGTGAAGGCCCTGAATAAATGTCTAAAACTCTTGTTTGGATCATCACTATAAATAATTCTGCATGATAAAAAGAAGGCTTTAAAATGATCGGTATCGGTGATCGTATCGGCAGATACTGCTTTCTGTGATCGGCCTCAAAAATCCTGATCGGAGCACCCGTAGTGATTATCAACTAAGAATCAATGTGGGCGGGGCTTAGTTCTTTGCATCAGTTGCTGATTGGATGTTGAGATGTGGGCGTGGCACTCAGTGGAAGGTCCATTTTTGATATTTTGATTAAAAGTTGCAAGATCTACAATATGCATATATATCCATTACAAGATATTGATTTTAATTTAGTGCCAAGTTTTATCAGTCAACAGAAGCATTAATTCATCATCTACTAATCACTAATATTTTATGTTTTACTTTTTTTTTTATAATTCTGAATAACTGTGTACAATCAGTGTTTAATTTCAGCAATCTTCATCTTATTTGCTGTCATTATGTACTATGTATATTGTATTATGCATATATATATGGATTACATCTTTAATCACGGCTTTTTCCATTTATATTGCACAATATTTATTCAAAATTCACTGCAAATTTTCTATAAACATAATATGTGCATCTTTGGCTTCTGTTAATCAGTTATTTTGACACAAAACAACAAAAAACTGACTAGATGATGCATCAGTTTGTGTAGTTTATACACTGGAAATAAAGAAGGTAAACAGTGATTTAAATTAGAGGTAATTGTGCCAATTTAAACATAATTAAATGCATTGATGTGGCATCTGTTGGATTCCACTGGTCAGTTTGAGAGACGTTTGTGTGCCGATCTGATTTATCCTTACTATCCGTCTTCATGAATTATTACACGCTTCAACATTCAATTCCCTCTAAAAGTGAAAAAGGCTCAGAAATGTCTGAACTCCAGCCAGATGCTACAGAACCAAACCTGAGCCACAGACACACCGAAGCCTTTCACCGTAAATCCAGGATCCAGAAGATCCGAGCATTGATTTGTTGGTCTCGTGAGACACATATCTGCTCATACATGCACAATGGATTGATAAAACAGCTTGAAGCAAATGCAGAACGGCACTTTTCCGTGTTTGCAATATTTCACTGATCCGATCACAAACCTCAATCAATCACAGCTGTATTGACTGAAATGACCGCCTGCAAAACACATTACTGAACCGGTCTATAATAACTCCATAATACTGTTCATCAATTAGTCATTATGAGTCATGCATTATATCGTAAAAATGATAAATCTGCTTTGATCAGCAAGATGCATGTTTACAACTTACAATAAATGCTACTTCCTGATTGTTTTAAAAGAAATATAAATAAAATGCATATGCATGTGTCTTGAGAAATTAATCTAAGCCCCAAAAGTACACTGAAAAATATAATATAACTTTAAAAGAGTTAAAAACTAAAAAAAAAAAATTTTTATATATATATATATATATATATATATATATATATATATATATATATATATATATATATATATATATATATATATATATATATATATATATATATATATATATATATATATATATATATATATATAT
Source organism: Barbus barbus (assembly GCF_936440315.1). Lineage (NCBI taxonomy): Eukaryota > Metazoa > Chordata > Actinopteri > Cypriniformes > Cyprinidae > Barbus > Barbus barbus. The sequence goes on from NC_136756.1 coordinate 29,671,747, forward strand.
ATATATATATATATATATATATATATACACACATTATTCAAATATTTCCAAATGAACCCTAAATAAAATCCAAATACTATCGGATAATGTGCAAAATATTGCACAAATATTGCATTTGCATGATGTTTGTATTTTTATATTTTAAAAGAATAACTAATGAAAATTCAATATTATTTATCAGAAGACAATCCATCAAATTATTAACATGATAATAAATCAGCTTTGATCAGCAGGATGCATATTTACAGATTTACAGCTGGAAGAAAATACTACTTTAAAATTATTTAAAAGAAACGTTTTCATACATACATATATATATATTTTTTTTTTTTATATATATAAAAAATACATATGCATGTGTCTTGAGAAATAATAAAAAAACAAAAAATACTATTAAAAAAGTTAATAATAATAATAATAATATTCCCGAATTAAAGCCTCCTTCTAATTGTATTATATATTATAATTAATAAAAGGTCAACAATATTTATCAAAGACAAACCATCATATGACCTGAAATACAGAGATTAAATTCTCATCTATTCCTTTATTCTTTTCACACTGCATTATGACGGTCTGCCAGTATACGTGTGACAGTAATGAGAGTGTGAAGAGTCGTTTACTAATTACTCTGCTGTCATTATGATGAAAGTGAGCTGATCTCATCTGGTCTGTGGGTTTGCATCAGTCTGATGAAGGATCTCTGTTCTCTTTAATAGCAGCGACTGCAGGTTATTAGCGCTTGAGCAACTTTCGGCCCCAGTGCTTTCGCCTCATTGCTCAACAGCAATTGCTCCCCAATTAGGGAGGATAAATGGTATTTAAAGTGAGCGCACACATGGACAGAGCTCATTACGGCTGCGATCACATCCACACACAGGTCACTCACTGCCACGATAAAACACTTACTGAGACACCAGGATTCACTCTCATTTAAAGAAGATCACGGCTAACAAGAGACACTCTAACCAAGTCCATTTAATGGATCTTTCAAACAGATTCATAGACTAAAACCCACAATTTAAATCAGTCCAAGTGAATATAGTATGAACAGTGGAGTCTGATTCGTGAACAAATGACTCTCTCTAACCGATTCCTTGTAATGAATCATTCAAAAAGACTCACAAACAGTCTCAAACTCACAATTTGAATCAGTCTAATGACTACAGTGTGATCAGTGGAGTCTGACTCATGATCAAATGACTCTCTCTAACCGATTCCTTGTAATGAATCATTCAAAAAGACTCACAAACAGTCTCAAACTCACAATTTGAATCAGTCTAATGACTATAGTGTGATCAGTGGAGTCTGACTCATGATCAAATGACTCTCTCTAACCGATTCCTTGTAATGAATCATTCAAAAAGACTCACAAACAGTCTCAAACTCACAATTTGAATCAGTCTAATGACTACAGTGTGATCAGTGGAGTCTGACTCATGATCAAATGACTCTCTCTAACCGATTCCTTGTAATGAATCATTCAAAAAGACTCACAAACGGTCTCAAACTCACAATTTGAATCAGTCGAATGACTACAGTGTGATCAGTGGAGTCTGACTCATGATCAAATGAATCAGTAAATAAATAAATCATTCAAAAAAGACTCACAAACGGTGTCAAACTCACAATTTGAATCACTCTAATGACTACAATGTGAACAGTGGAGTCTGACTCATGATCAAATGACTCTCTCTAACCGATTCCTTGTAATGAATCATTCAAAAAGACTCACAAACAGTCTCAAACTCACAATTTGAATCACTCTAATGACTACAATGTGAACAGTGGAGTCTGACTCATGAACAAATGACTCTCTCTAACCGATTCCTTGTAATGAATCATTCAAAAAGACTCACAAACAGTCTCAAACTCACAATTTGAATCAGTCTAATGACTACAGTGTGATCAGTGGAGTCTGACTCATGATCAAATGACTCTCTCTAACCGATTCCTTGTAATGAATCATTCAAAAAGACTCACAAACGGTCTCAAACTCACAATTTGAATCAGTCGAATGACTACAGTGTGATCAGTGGAGTCTGACTCATGATCAAATGAATCAGTAAATAAATAAATCATTCAAAAAAGACTCACAAACGGTGTCAAACTCACAATTTGAATCACTCTAATGACTACAATGTGAACAGTGGAGTCTGACTCATGATCAAATGACTCTCTCTAACCGATTCCTTGTAATGAATCATTCAAAAAGACTCACAAACAGTCTCAAACTCACAATTTGAATCACTCTAATGACTACAATGTGAACAGTGGAGTCTGACTCATGAACAAATGACTCTCTCTAACCGATTCCTTGTAATGAATCATTCAAAAAGACTCACAGACGGTCAATATGAATGAGACTAATGGCTTAAGACAGAATGCTTAAATTTCTCCATACACAGCAGCCGATTTCCCATTTAATATCCTATTTTAGAAATTCTATCAGAAAAGCCTCTGCAGACCTTATGAACTCGTGAAACACAAACTCCCGCAGGTCTCATTGAAACGCTTCTGCGATGGACGTCCAACATCAGGCACTCTCATGAGCAGATCGGGGGCTCGAGGGCCTGGAATAGAGCCAGGTTCACGTCTAGACGCTCTTAATTCATGCCATGAGAAGGGCTTTTATTGGCAGGAGGGCGGCTGGGGATCGCTCGCACTCACCAAATGGGAACGTGACATCGGCTCGACGGTGCCACGGTGCTTTCAAAAGCGAGACACAAAGAACAAGGGTCAAAACATGAGCAGAAAGGAAGAGATTTGGCAGTGGCCACGTCTTTACTGTCAGAGCGCTGTGAAAGGACGGCACAGCTGCGATGTACATTGAGGAACGGGTCAATGAATACTGACATGTCTGAGGAAAACCCTGACGCTTCAAAAGACTCCAGCACACAAACGGCCGACCCTCTAAAACACAAATAATTCAGCGCGTGAACGTCTGAAAAACTGCTGAAAAAAACATGATCTTACACTGGAAAGTAAAATATGAAGAAACAGTTTTCACTCATAAATTGCTAGTAAATATCACAGACCGCTTCATAAGCAAGTAACATTAAATTTAATGGTAAAATTGGAAAACCTAAATGGTATTTTCATGTAAAAAGTACTCCAGTAATCTTTATTTTACTTGTGCACTGAAAAAAAATTATTCATTTAATTTACGGAAAAAAAAAAAAATTAAGGTATGGTTGCAATCAATTTATTTTAGCTACATTTAAATAAACAAATTTAGTTGAAATAAATTGTGTGCAACCACAACTTTAAAAAAAAATTAGTAAGTTTTTTTCAGTGTAGACTGAATAAAGCATCACTCTTTCAGTAGAGGATAAAAATAATAAACTGCATTTGTATTTTCTGAAGGAGAAATCAATGTTTGTTAGATAAATTACTATTTATATATTTTAAGTTATAAACATTATGTAAATGCAACTGCAATTCAGTATGTAAATATAACAATGACATCATTAGATTTTTAAACATTACTGTTCAATTTAATTGTTTACAATTAAGTATTAAATTTAAAAGCATCATGTTTTTAAATATTTGAATGCTGGTCAACAGAAACAACCTTTAACCTTGATTTTATTTTTCTTATTAAATCTCAAAACAAAGTATCTTTTTTTTTTTGTTTTAATTGGAATACTGTCAAATAAAGATTTCTAAACTTTAATCCTAAATTTAATGTTTTCAAATTAAACCTAATAATATAAAATATAATTATGAGACAGTTTATTACAAACTAAAATAAATGTATAAGCAACACATTTTTTAAAAACTGAATGACAACAGAAGTCAACTGAAGAATTTTAAACTTTAATATTAAAAGTATCAAGTTTTTAAAAATTGGAATTTTGAGACAACAGAAGATTTTCAAACTTTAATCTTCAATTTAAATTCAAATGTATCACTTTTTTTTTGAGTCAACAGGAGTTTTTTTTTTTTTTAATTCAACCTTTAAAAAAAAAAAAAAAAATATATATATATATATATATATATATATATATATATATATATATATATATATATATATATATCTTACTCTCTACAGTTTTGTGGTCTGGCTTTGATTTTGAGGCACTGCTCGCTGTGAACCTCAATATCGAAGGGCTTTCAAAATGATTACCATCATCATCATCATCATCTGGTATGAATAGAGATCTGAAAATATCTGCTCTGCCAAACTGTGTGTGATTTAGCAGGTATGAGATTGTGAGTTTTGGGCTGGCAAACGCTGCCACCAGCTGTGAAGAGAAGCACCTCCATAATCAGACGTTAAGGAGAGCATCATCTGACTGAAGACGCAGAGAATGGAGAATCGCCTGCTGGGGTAAATGCAGGGCTGAGACACCAGAGATAACAAAACCCCAGCTGGACAAGAGAGACATCAGAGCTCAAGATTTTCAAACTTTAATCCTAAATTAAAATGCTTTAAATTAAATCTAACTATAATAATTGTAATTAATATTTGAGATTAGATAATTTATAACAAAATAAAATAAATATAAAAGTATCATGTTGATATCAGTCAAAACTGATATCTGTATATATTCACACACAATAGCAAATACACATAATATATAAATAAATATTATTTCAACATCAAATGGCAAGTTGGTGTGAAGGCCACACGACTGCATCCAAACAGCACAGATCCGACAAAACCTACGACTGTGTACGGATTTATTTGAACTTCTAGCACATGATGTCAAAACCACCGTCCCATACATCCATCCTAATCCACAAACACAAACACAATCACAGAGTAAAAAAATCTGTAAAATTTACAGCAAAAAAAAAAAAAAAAAAAAAAAAAAAAAAAAGTGTCAGCTGTGCTAGCCGGAATTTTACCGTAAAAAATATGATAGCAACATTTGAGGTTTTACGGATTTAAATTAAATTTACATTAAAATACCGTAATTTCATTAACTGATTTAATGCTATACCAACCTATTGAAGTACTGAAATCTGCTTTGTACCTTTGTAATACACTGATAACCACCAAAAGAAGGTGTTAATGAGAAAGTCACATGATGAACCAAAGCCTATCACAAGCAGCTTTTAAATATGAACATATATAGAAGGTGCACAGTGTCATTCACACAAACACTATCATGGTAACACATATGAAACTGAAATAATGCAATAAACATTCATTTAACAACATTAGATGCAGAGTTGGGTATAACGCGTTACTCCGTAATGACCACATTATAGCTGAGCTCAGACGGGAAAGACTGGACCTCGCGTTGCTTTCATATGGATTATTTTATCAGAGAATATTTGTTTTCGACATGACTTCATTTAATAATAGACACTTCAAGCTTTCTTTAGACATACTGTATTTCTCATGTCATTTTGTTCATTTTATTGACTCGTTTCAGGAAGATATTCACGGAGACTGAGAATGCAGAAAGCTCACCCTATTTGTTTTCTTTATTTTACAAAACCAAAAAAAAAAAGAAGAGTTTTGTTGATATTGGAAATGAATTAGGGTATACAAATAATAGACCTACTTATGTATTTTTTTCAGTCAATATGAAATTAATGAAAGAACTAGGAGTTTCTCTTTGTAGTGTAAGTAAACTTGAAAGTAAAGTAATTAGTAATCTGATTACGTTTTTAAATGCAGTAATCAGTAATGTAATCAGATTACAATTTTAAAGTAGTAATTAGTAATTTGTAGTGGATTACTTTTTTTTGTAACTTACCCAACACTGATTAGATTTAACATACAACCCTTATATACACAACTGATAAGAAAAAACTTAGAAGAAACAGTTATTTCAACGAAAAATCATCAAATGTGAAACAATGCAGGGAATTCTGTCCATTTACGGTTACTCACTGTAAATTATTTGTTCTTTTTCACTTGCAAAAACGGTATAGTACCGTAAAATTACATGTAATGTCCAACACAGTTTTTCACAATATATAATAGGGGAAGTTACTGTGTTAACCAGTGTTTTACCGTTAAATTCACAGTGATTTTTTTTACAGTGCACACCACAGTAGCATCGCTGAGCTGGTGTCTCACAGTAACTCTAAACCGTATGAACATCTGTTAAAGGAAGGAATCCAGAACATGCGCCTGGAGGAGGCAGATATATTATTAAGCAGGCTTTTCTGCTGATTGGAGCGGCGTCTCCCGTGAGGAGCAGGAGGAGATCTGTAGTTGGCTCAGAGGCCCTGATTTATTTACAGCACATTATTAATGGAGCGGGGTTAAGACTTTGATACGGCCCCTGTGTCCGCTTTGATGCTACTGGAGGGAAGCACACACACACACACACACTCAGCACATTGTTAAAACAGCACACGTCTGCACAGGTTGCATTCACTGGAGCTCCAGACTGACAGCGTGTTTTTGTTTATCCTTCCCAAAACTCAAAGGCACCGGAGCGCCGGAGGAGACGCATGTGTGCAGAACAGCAGGAGAACAGACACAAATATCCCTGAAAATCATCAGCATCATCATCATCTGTAGGCCTGGATCTCTGAATCTCCACCTTCACAGAGTTACTCCTTTAACACGAGCATCAGCAGAGTACTAGCGCTGGTTGCTCACCACAAAACTAGTTAAAGAACTAGAAAACATTCACTGTTCAATTCACATCTATGTTTGTTTGGTTTTACTATTAAACCTTAAACTCAAGCTGGGGTCCAGGGCTTTGCATAATCATTCAAATGACCAAAAACTGATCTCAATTATTTAAAATAAGACAAAACAAGCTTTAAAATCTGCTAAAACAGATAAAAATTCAGATTTTCTTTGAGGAACCAGAACTTGGAAATAGCCATTTTGTTCTTCGTTTCGGATAAAAGCATCTGCCAAATGCATTAAATGTATAAATAAAGTTTTAATAACTAATTCTGTGAGAATAGCAGAAGTCCACACCACAACTATAATGATAATGACACAGAGGAACAGTATCACTGTAATCGCTTTCTTAACATTTCTTTTAAACAATAAAAACATTGACAGCCAATCAGAATCCATTCGAATTAAAAGAGTTCAAGCATTTAAAGCAACAGGCAATAAAACTACAATATGCATGCTGTATACACTTATATAGTTATCATTTTATCATTATAATATACTGAAGCTATTACAGTTATATTTATACTAATTGTTCTCAGTGTGAATGAGCCTGTAATCTAATTTTTAAAATAATTTCCAGAAAATGAATACAAATGCTAAAAATCAAAAAGTGCCTTTTTTTATTTATGTCAAGCTCTAAAATAAATCCCAATTTTATTTGGTAGAAATTGTGAAAATATGTGTCAGACAAGACATTCTACTATAGACATTCTATTCTATTATAAAATATTATTTAAAAATATATTTTTTTAGAAAATCTTATACAATACCTCATGAGCAACTGGAACTGTGGGGTTCACTTTCACAAGTTTCTGGCACTTTCATGCCAATTACCAGCCATCATGTGCTCGAATCCAGACAAGCAGCGCTACCAGACAAACCAAACATACTCCGTCTGACACTGAATACTCTAGTGTGCACTACTTCTGTCATAAGTGCCCTATTTCGAGCAGATCTGATGTAGGTTTGTGGAAGTGGATTTAGACGAAAGCACCAGCTAACACACGGCTAAAAAACCAGACTGACATACCGTGAGACATTTTTTACTCAGCTCCTCTGCTTTTACACCGGCCTGTTTGTCCGTACCGAACTGCATTACACACAGATACATATCGATACGGAGCCGCAGCAGATCTGATGCCTTCAGGAGCTGCTTAACAAATGCAGAAGGAGAGCAAACAGGAGGAGGACTGGGACACAACAGAGAGAGCAAACACACGCTCAAATAAACACCAATGCCTGACAGCGTTCACAACATTTATCCATCCTATGAATGCAGTTGCACCACTGTTTTATAGTAAATATTAAGAGCAAACCTGCCCCCAAAAAAATTGCAATAAAAAGCACAATTTTATACATTTTATATGCACACTACTACTCAAAAGTTTCTTTCATTGTTTCTAAAAGAAGCCTCTTCAGCTGCATTTATTTGATCAAAAATACAGTAAAAATGTGAAATATTATTACAGTTTAAAACAGCTGTTTTCTATGTGAATATGTGTTAAACTGTAATTTATTTCTGTGATCTGCAGCTGTATTTTCAGCATCATTACTGCAGTCTTCAGTGTCACATGATCTTCAGAAATCATTATAATATACTGATTTACTGCTCAATAAACATTTCTGATTATTATCAATGTTGAACACAGTTGTGCTGCACAATATTTTTGTGGAAACTGTGATGCGTTTTATTTTTCAGGATTCACAGATGAATAGAAAGTTCAAAAGAACAGAATTTATTTTAAATAGAAATCTTTTATAACATTATAAATGTCTTTACTGTCATTAAATTTAATGCATCCTTGATGAATAAAAGTATTAATTTCTTTAAAATAATTCCCCACAGTGATGAAAGGTTCACAATAACACCAGGAACATGAATTAAGGAAGCACAGTGACTCAGTATCAGCACATTAAACTGATAAACTCGCTGCTGCTCTGGAAATGAGAATAAAGCGTTCATGGTCACGTCATGAAGAAGGAAACGCAGGCGATCGATATATTGGCTTGCCAACACAGCCTTATTAATTCATATCTATTGTCTGCTACGAGCTTCAGCATGCAGGCGTAAAATATTAATCACTTTGGGGATGAATTATTAATGGAAAAACATACGGAACAGGGATTGAAATGACTTTGGGGAGGTCGAACTGCTAAAGGACTAATGAAGCAGAAACACAAGAAAGCTGCTGCACTAAAGCAACCGCAGGAACCAACTAATGCACCGCATGAAGACATTCAGAGTGAAAACTAGAGGCACTTCATACCAAAACTGAAAATATATCTTAGAATTCATGCATTTAAAACCAATAAGCTCAACTCAGACAACAAATCATTTTATAGAAATTATATAATACATTTTTCTTCTTTGAGACAAAGTAACAGTCAACAAAGTAAAAATAAGTGGTATGAAGGGATAAAATATATAATTATCCATATCTATCTATCTATATATATATATATATATTTGCCGAATGAAAGGACGAGACACACTTAGACAGCAGCACGTAATTATCAGCGTTGATATATGATTATCATACGACACGCCTGGACACACGAGGCTCGTTCAGAAAGAGAAGACGTCGCCTAGAGCTGGAGATCAGACACTTAAAGCTTCTCCTGCTGAGAAAAGAGAAAGATGCATTAATAAAAGAGAGAGAAATTAGCCGTGTAAGCTCACGAGTGTCTGCGTTACATGACAAGGGCATTTTCCAGCTCCGCTGCATTAATCACTCGCTCCAAACTTAATAAAAACCTGAGCAGGTGAGAGACATGAGGAGAAAAGCTGAAGCTCAAGCGCTGGAGGATGCCAATAACTGCGACCAAAACACAGAAACACACCAGAGGTTAATCAAGGGCTCTTCGCTGCGGCATCAAACCCATCTGAAGTTATTTCATAAGCTCAAATCAACACAAAGGACACATCAGTGATGGGAACCAAATACTACACTGCATTTTTACAACTGCAAGCTTTTCAGTTTATTTCAATGAATATAAGCGCTGCGTGTTTCAGAGTGAAGCGTGGCACTGTGTTCTATGTCTATGTTCTATGTCAAAATAAAAGTTTGCAGATTATATATTTAATTTTTTTTACTAAATTACATTACAATTTTTGTAAACTTGCATTTTCAAAACGTTAATTATATTATTTGAATTATTACTTAATTTATTTTTTATTTTTAAAATACAAATTAAATATTTTAATTTTTAAATCTTGAATAAAAAAATCATTTTAAATGACAACCTCAATTTTTCCCCCCAATTTTCGTACAGCCTTAGAATTTTTTTCTTCTTCTAATGAAATCCTCTCTTAGCTGTAAGTAAAATTAGTGACACAATGTAAAATATATACATTTCTGAAATATATATTTAATAATAATCCAGAAACATTTGGTCCCAAACTAACTAGTCCCAGCTCAGTGAAATTTACATTTGGCAACATTTTTACTACATTTTGCATTTTTATAAAATTAAATAAATTTAAATTTTATGTATAAATAAAAAAAACGGCAAACCTCACAAAAAAAATGTATTAATTAATACAATAAAATGGCTCATTCTAGTCTGCAGAACGGGTTAGTAAGCATCACTAATGACTAACTCATCACTCAATAAACATCCACCAAAAAAGACAAGCAAAATATATACACTTATCACACATTCACAATATCTCATACATCTTGAAGGGTCACGGCACCTTTTCTGCAGGCGAACCTAAAACATGTGAATTATTATTCACACATATTAATTCCGGTTCTGCCAGAATTCAGCTGCTCTTTATTCTCTCCTGTTAAAACGATTCAGATCAAAGCGACAGAAACGCAGGAAGAGCAATAACAGAGCAGGAAGGAGTGGATGAAACAACGGCGGCTAATCGATGAGCTCAGTATCAGCGCGTAACCTTTATAATTGCTGCATTAAAAATTGAGGCCAAAGTGCTGCGAGCGACGCTGCAGGCGAGCCGCATGAATTTTTAACACGAGATGAACAAAAGCTGACTTCAGACGGAGAGATTAGCCTTCAGCTTCATCTCTGTGCTCTCAGGTGAGACGGAGAGAGATCCAGCTCCAGTAAACCTCGCTCTTAATCACGCTTGAGCTCGGCTTATGAAGTCTTACGGCCACCGAAGCGGCTCACGGGACACATGAGAGACTACAAGAGTTCAGAGGAGCGACCGGAGAACCACAGGAATACACTGAGACTAACAAGAAACAGATACCTTACATCGCTTGATTCTCTATAAAACCATTCCTACATAACCATTCAGTAACTATACTCACCATACACGCATATTATATAAATGCTGTTCTTTTGAACTTTCTATTCATCTGTGAATCCTCAAAAATAAAATGCATCAGTTTCCATAAAAATCTTCTCTACTTAAAGTTTAAATAAAGTTATAAGTATTTCAGTGACTGAAGCATCATCTCTACTGACTTCCATTCAAACTCTGTTTCAAGAAGGTGGCACGTGGTACATATACTGTAACTATTAATATTTCCATGTCTAAATTGACCAGATTCCATGTGTGTCTAATAGTAATCAGCCTCATTTACGGTGTTTTAGAGTCCATTAGCACACAGAGATCTTAAGAGCACTTCAGATGGACTTCTGACTCCTGACTCACACAAATGCATCTGAGTGCAGCTTAAAATAATACAGCCGTTTCACCGCGGTAAAGAACAGTATCTGGTGCAGGAACCGTCCGGTTTTAAAGAGCTCATTGAGATGCATTCATCCCCACAGACAAACACAGACCTGAGGAGATGCCCTTCAACCAAACCACAGCCATAACTACACATAATGAGAAAATAAATATCATTTTTATAAATAATTAAGGGAAAATAAATAAATAAAAAACAAATTAATCAAAATTAATAAAAAATAAAATATATATTTTTAAAAAAAATCTTAAAATAAATAAATTATTTTCATTATTTGTTTGCATTTTAGTATACATTTATTTGTTGTTTTTGTTTGATTTATTAAAAAATCAAATAAAAAAATAATAGTCAATCAAAAAAATTTTTGATTATTTGTTTGCTATTGATTATTAATGTTTTAGTATTTATTTATAATTTCAAGTCCACTGATTGATTTGTTTTCAAGTAAAACATAATTGAATTCGGATTTTTGTCTTTTTTTTGTTAAATAAAAAAAAGAACCACATCACCTTATATTTACAATATCTGCTATAATTTTGGTTACTGGTCATAAAAAAAATAATAATAAAAAACTAATCAGCTATCAATATCAGTCAAACGTATTATCTGTGCTTCACTTTACATTTTTGCATATAGCAGATGTTTTTATCCAAAGACGTATATTATACCAGTCTGAGTAAAAGTAAGAGATAATACAGTAAAACCACAACACAGCACTTTTATCTGTGAAAACAAAGCATTTAATAGACAGAAAAACAATGAAAAGCCTCAGAGTCTACAAGCATATTATGGAAAGCTAGAAGGCCATTATTATTAATATTATTATAAGAGGTAAAATGCAGGTTTGCAGAGAATGAAGTACGTGGGTAAGTTATGCTGCTGAATGAATTTTTCATGCATATAAAACCTCCTCACTCCTGAGAACCATTGAGGAAAGTGCTGAATAAAAGTGCATTAAAATCCCCTGGATTTGCTGACACAAAGCAAGCGTCCCATCAGGAACATTAGCCTGAATGCACAGCGTCGAGCCCATAAATACTGCACTAAACGTTAACAAATTCATCCATATGATTAAAAGAGCCATATGCAAAAGAGAACGAGCGAGTGCAATAAAAAAACAACCGGTCTAAATATAAAGCTGCTGTGGAGTGACACCAATTTATGGCTGTTCACATCTGACATTGGTAGAGAAGAGAGTAAAAAAGTGAAAGTGTTTACAGACAGAGGTGAAAAGCAGCCTGACGGTGGCTCTGACCGGGTGAAGTTTGAGGTAATTGAGCACAGCACGAACAAACACACTGAAAATGAGGTTAAACAGGGTGCGCTGTATAATGTGAGCATCTGATGACTGATAGTTAATGAGAAACTTGACCTCTTCCAGGTTCAGCAAAATGAGGCTTTTAATTTAGTCAGCGCGTCCCGCGAGAATCAATCAGCCGCTGCATTAATGCATCCAAAATCAAGAGAGGAACATCTGCTTTGTCTTTTCATTTAGGCTAACTTTAACACATCCCATCATGCATCATGCATGTTACCATGATTTTAGTAGTCAACCGATATTGGGGGTTTTTTCCGGGCGATGGCGCTATCTTAGGAGCAGGATGACCAATATACCGATAAATATACATACATATATATATATATATCCATCAGCAATATATATGGTATCATACTATTTAATTTAAAAATAGAAAAATCGGACACACGACAATTGGTAAAATATTTATTTTTATTTAGAAATTAATATATATTATTAGAAATAAATCATTTGAAATTGAATTATATTAAATAAAATAAGTAAAACAAATTATATAACAATTACATAAGAACAATTATGATTATAATCATGTATAATAAATTATACAAATATAATAAATAATAAAATAATACATTTGTGAAAACTTGATTCTGTATTCCTATTTTTCACACAAAAAACTATGTACAGACTGAAATGTTAAGCTGAGACTGTAAACTAATGAAGACAGTGAATGCCTCAACACTGACATTCTCAATGCTGTCAAAATAAAAGTCCAGCTTCTGACACGTCAGCTAAACAGAGACACTTTTTTTTAAAGGGCAAATATCGACCGATATATCGGTTGACCACCGCTTTTGATCATCTGAAAAATCAGTTTATAATGTCATTTTTGGAATGATTTTTATTCAACTGTTTCTATAAAAAAGAATTGCAAGATATACATTCAAAATTCTTTTCTTTTCTGGTAATTCCAAGTTCACATCTCGCAATTGTTTTTTTTCTGCTACAAAATAAAAAAGGTAATTGTGACTTTCTCACAATTCTGACTTTTTCCCTCTCAATTGCACATTTATATCTTACAATTAAGACTTTTGTTCTCAGAATTGAGAGGTTATATCTAGCAATTCTGTGTTTATATATCATAGTTGAGAGTTATAAACACACATTTGTGAAATGTAAACTGCAGACTAAATGCAGAATCGCAAGAAGAATTTACATTCTAAATTTTATTCCAATTTTATAAAATAAAAAATACATTCTTATAAAAATAAGTAAACACTTTTTTTGTATGTAATATAACAATTCATGGAGTTAAAGAATAAAAAGTGCAGGAAAAATACTAAGGAAATATGTAACAATTTATCAAATAATTCAGATAAAACCGAAAGTCAGAATTTCAGGCAACTCTCTCTCTTTCTCACATATTCTCTGTAATGTTGTGAAAATCATTTTCATATTTACAGATGGGAATTATTTTCCATTTATACTCCAGAAAGCTAAATCGGTCTTCACACACTTCTGAGATTTGCCAGAATATTCTGATTTTATGGATCCGGATCCATCAAGAATGAATGAAGATCATGAAGAGATCTTAAATTATTTGATGTGTAAGATCTGACCTGTATGTGTTATGTGTTTGAGCTGCACTTTCTGCTTTATAAGCACAAAACTAACATGATCACAGAGCTCAACGCAACAAACAAACAAAGCTGCGGGAGCAGAAAGAGCCAAACAACAACAAGCAGCTCATGAATATTCAGCCGTCTGAATTCTAATTCAAATGTTTAAAACCTTCAGAGTCTTTGAAACTCACATTAGTACAGAAACCTGCAGAAACAGACGCAGTCAGCTGGTTATTCACTGAATAAATCCTGCTTGAGCTCGTCATGTGTTTGGGAAAGAGTGTGCATCTGTGCTCAAATGAACAAATCAATTCCCAGTTAAATTCCCATTTAATACTAATCAACGTGAGCGGAGAAATACGCTTCCAACAAACAGCATGTTTCTATTTCTGAAGGAATTAAATCCATTCATCTTCCACAATAACCATTTATTTCCTTTCCCTAGAGCAACATCATTTATGCCAATATAAAATCCTGCACGGTGGTATTTATGATTAGATGAAAACATTAAGAAATTATAGAGATGTGAATGCAGGTGCATTAAACACGGACTGCATGACTTTATCCAGTCGACCAATGATGCTTGAAATCATTGAGACCAATGCATTGACTTTAACCCTTTCATTTCTGCTCCGCCATTTATTCCATAAGAAACTAATATTTTCTTTGCTATATGACCAAAGAAATTGGCTGATGTAGTCTAAATGTAGTCTAAATCTGCCAACTTATCTAATTATCAACCAAATAACAATTGTACAGTCTTTATTATTTTTAAATAATAAACATTTCGGTTTTGGACAATTTTGAACAAATATTGAATATAATATAATATAATAATTTGTCAAATAGAATAAGTTATTAAATTACTGTACGTTATTATGTATATATTGGCATTATATCAGCCAACCTGATATCTAAATATTACTTGAATGAATGAACGAACGAACAAAGTCTCCCAGTCTTGTCAGTAAATAATAAAAAAATTTTGGGGAGCAATTTTGAATTTTCTCAAATATGGAATAGTCAAGTCAAATAAAAAATAAAATCTAAAATAAAATAAAATAATAGCCACCCTGTTATTTAGATATTAGTATCAACCATTAAATAAATAAATACATAAATAAATAATACCAAAATCTCCCAGTCTTGTCAGTAAATAATAAAACTTTTGTTTTTGGGCAATTACTGAATTTAAAAATAGTAATATAATATAACAAAATATAATATAATATAATAAAAACTGTTTTTGGACAATGTTGGACAACTATTGAATAATTCTTATAATATAATTATTCTTATATAATATTATATATTGAATTTATGCATTCATCCGCCTTGTATCAGCCACCTGCTGTCTGGATACTAGAGTCAGCTATTATAAATAAATAAATAAATAAATAAATAAATAAAAACACCCAGAAAATCAGTAGTCGCGCAGAACAAAAGAGGCTCAGAAGTGAATTGAAGAGGGCTGTGGTAACGGTGCTAAAAGAGCCGCGTGACGCTCCTGTCGAGACGCCTGGAGGAAGGTGAACTCCATCAAACACGCCTGTAATTAGCCATCAGACACACATCCGCCTGCTGCGTGCGCATGTTTATCAGCTCATGAGTCTGGAGACGGATGCGCTCAGAAACAGCCGCGGGTCAAATTCTCTGTACGGCCGCACAAATGTCAGCGTCCACTGAGCTCCAGCCGTGGAGCATTGATCTCTCAGTCACTCTCACTCACTCACTCACTCACACACACACACCTTCATCTGATCGTGTGTGTTCATTGCAGGAAGGTAAATGCCAGTGTTGTGTGCGTGTTTGGTGCTCAGGGATGAGATACGGCCCTCAGCAATCAGCGTCCCGCATCAAACTCTATTGAATTTCAGTTCACAGCGTCTGCATTTACATACGGCCCACATTTAACGCAGGGTAAACAATTTAACACACTTCAAACAGCCACTTACTCCTCATTTACATAACTTAATTGACTTTTTTTGCCCACTTATTAATTTTCAAGAATATAAGAATTAATCCCAAAACCAACTGATAGTCTTGCTTTAACTATTCAGGCAAAACGAGGAACAAACACACACACACACCTCATTATTTTGCAACTGTAAAGCCTAAAATACTCAAATACACAAGTCAAGTTACATTTATTTCTACAGCACTTTATACAGAACAGATCGTTTCAAAGCAGCTGCACAGTCATAAAATACTGTTGATGTTGTAAAAGTTTATAAATTATGAAATTAATTCAATTTAATATATATATATATATATATATATATATATATATATATATATATATATATATTAATATATATTAAATTTAATTAATTTCAATGAATTAATTTAATTCAGATTTAATGCTGATTCAGTTCAATTCTCCAGAGCTGTTCTGTCACTTTATGAACATTTTACCGTTTCATATGAGAAAAGTTGTCATCACATCATAAACAGAGAGAAACTTTAAGACAACAGCTAATTTTTTTTCTTTTCAGTGCAAAAGACACTAAAAATACTTGATTTTGGTCACACAAATAAGTGTTATACATCATTCGGAACTGTTAAGTATCTACTTTTTTTGTGTACACTCACAATAACAACA
Organism: Barbus barbus; assembly: GCF_936440315.1. Lineage (NCBI taxonomy): Eukaryota > Metazoa > Chordata > Actinopteri > Cypriniformes > Cyprinidae > Barbus > Barbus barbus. Next base: position 29,688,497 of record NC_136756.1, read on the forward strand.
AAACTTTGTAGTTTTGGAATAAAAAAAGTCTTCTCTGTCTCCGCGAACTGCTTTTTGAAACACATCACTAAAATGAACTGTAACTCGGCGAATTCTCAACACAGACACAGGAGTTATATATATAGAAAGCTTGAAGTGTCTACTTTTAAATGAAGTAAGTCTCATCGAAAACAAACATTCTGTGATGAAGTAATCCATATGTAATCCATCATCTCTAATGCAATCCCGCTCCCTCGCGGCTCACGCGTTCATATGTAAATAACCACGTGAGCCGCGTGTGCGTGGAGACGCTCAACATAAACAAAGAGTGAGGAGATCGTTCATCGCGGCTACTGTTCGTTTCTACAAGAAGACAGAGAGGAATAAGGCATAATGTCCCGCAAAAGAAGAACAAGATTTCATCCAGAAGTGGAGATCAATCTGATGAGTAAGTAATGTGTATTTTTTGCATTAGTTAACGTGTTATTGTGACATAAACTTGAACACGTTTAGTTGGGTTTTTCCCAAACGACAACATGATGAATGCTAAGTATCCAAGAATGTTTAGACCATGTTTATTATTAATACTCTGTTCGCAAATAGATTTTAATAGCGTGCTAAACAATAATAATTAGTTTCTCAGATATAACATTTATTTTTTTACGATAGTACAAAGCATGCGTCTATGGCTACAAAACATATATATATATATATATATATATATATATATATATATATATATATATATATATATATATATATATATATATATATATATATATATATATATATATATATATATACAGATGCTCCTGATATTAACATGCTCACAAATGCTTTTTTTTTTTTTTTTTTTGGTTGTATTTTATTGAATCAGATACCTGAACCACAGATGAATCCTGACTTTCTTAAAACAGTTTTCCTCTGATGTTCTTAGTCACACTGATATTCAAACAAGATCCTTGACTACTGATTGTTTTTTTTCTTCTTGAATCCATGGAAAGTAGCAGAAACACTTAAATAACACGTATATATCAGGTATGATTTACTTGTTTCACTTGTTAAACAGAATCTGTTGCAGGAATGACTCAAAGTCTGTTCACATCTCTGTGGTTAGATCAGTGTGCACAATAATGTGTCTTTTGACCATTATGTATGTTTTGATTATATAGGTTTTCGATCACAAAACACACCTTAAAAAATTTAAATCAATACATTGCTTTCTGTGAATGAGTAAGCAGAATGATTTTCGCATAAGTAAATATTCTAGCCTACAAGACTGATTACTCAGTCTTATTCGAAACTATTTAGTGTGGGTTTTATGGCCTTATTTCAGCTACATTTATTTTCCCAAAACTTACTAACCACGCATAATATTTTTTTCTAATAAATGCAAACATGTACATCCATCTTGGTCACTCATTACTGTAGCACAGTTTGTGCTGAATACAAAAAAAATTACGTTGATCAATAGTATGTTTTAAGTAGCTGAAAAAAGCACAAATATCATGGCATGTCAAAACATCTCAAGGGCCCCAAAATCACCTCAGACCCCCGAGGGTGAAATTGTGATATATAAATATTACTATTGGACACAGTAGACCACTCACAGTGAAATTAATAAATTAATTCATTAAATTAATTAATTCAATTAATAATGATTATTATTAATGAATTTAATGAATTTAATGAATTTAATGAATTTAATGAATTTAATGAATTTAATTAATAATTAATTTAATTAATAATTAATTTAATTAATTTAATTAATTTAATTAATTAATTAATAATAATTATTATTAACCTTTAATTTGAACTGTAAACCTGTCAAAAAAATTCAAAAAATAATTGTCAATTTTTTTATTTAATTGTTAATGTTGAAAACATTGCTAAATGTTTTTTTTTATTACCACTGTTTTTGAGAATAAATTTGTATTGCAGGCTTGGCGAACAGAAGATAATTATTTAAAAAAACATTACCAGTCAAAGGTTTTTAAACAGTAAGATTTTTAGTGTAAATCCAGAAAAAAATAAAAACACAGATTTTAAGGCCTCATTTCATAGGGCCTTAAACAAGTTTTTAAAACAAGTTTTATTATTGCAATCAATTAGACATGGTTTATGTTATATTACAAAATTTTAATGGTTAAATTCAATTTAAGTCGAGAAAAATTAAAACAAAATAAAACAGGATGAAATGGAACGGAAAATGGAATTTGGGAAGCAATAACAGATTTCACGAGGAACTAATTATTCAGCTCAATTCAGATTCAATGTTGATTCAATTCAGTTCAAAAACAGTGTTAACGTTGCAAAATTCATCAGTTATGAAACAAATTCAATTGCAGCTCAACTGAAGACAATAGTATCATTATTCAAATCAATTCAGTTCAATATTGATTCAGTTCATTAACAGTGTTACTGCTGCAAAATTCAGTTATGAAATTGCTTCAATTTCTGTAAAGCAGCTCTAAAAAAAGACAAGTGTCATTATTCAGATAAATTCAGTTCAAGTTTTGATCTCATCCGATAATGTCAGTGCAGTCAAATCAAGAGTATTACAGAATATTAAATGCCTTTTAAAACCAAGTGCATGAATGCAAACACTTCAAGAGCTAAATTTTGAGTCTCAAGACCACAATTCATTGCACAAGAGTTTCCAGCAGCTGCTCAATCTCAGTCTGAAGAGAATCATAACGAGCTGCATTGTGTCAGTCGAGCGTCACACACTTATACTGAAGAAACAGCAGATCTGCATCGGCTTGTTCTGAACCCTCGGCTCGTACCTGCGCTCTTATAAAGGGCCCCACTCAAGCGTGAACGAGTCATTTCAATAACGCCTCAGGTTGCAACACTCCTTGTTTAATTAGCTCGTTAATGGGACGGCAATTACAGAAATCCATTTCATTCTCATTGTTCCGTGGAGCAGCTGCTGAAGTGATGCAGGAACTGCTAGAAATCACCACATCAACAATATACCACAGCATCAGCAAAAACAAGCAGAATAACTGAATACACTATGATAACCAACATCGGATGTCTGATTCATACAAATACTCTCATAAATCAACAACATTCAGTGCAAAGCGTTCAGCACACAAACTACATTATATCTTATGATTTAAGTTAAATATAATTTCACTTTTGCTAATATATTTTATGATATATTTTATACAAATAAAATAAAAACTGTATTAAAAATTAAAGAATTAATCATTTATAATATACACATATACATATATATATATATATATATATATATATATATTACAATAGATAATTATACTAATATATTTTGTTATATATTTTATACATACAAATTAAATTAAATTAAAAATGAAAGATAAATAAATTATAAATTATTCTGCTAATATATTTTATTATATATTTTATATATTAAATGAATGAATAAACAAATAAACTGCATTAAATCTAATAATTTACTAAGTCGTTAATTTAAAATGAACGAATAAAGTATATAAAAAAGTTGTATATAAAATATATAAATTAAACATAATAAATAAATTTTGCTAAAATATTTAATTATATATTTTATATATAAAATAAATTGAATATGAATTCATTGAAATGTTATATTAAATAAATAACTGAATGAATATATATTAATTCATATAAAATCTATAAATTATACATGTATAATTTTTAAAACATCTAATAATAATAATAAATGATAACTAAATATATAATTATAATTATTTAGCTAACAATTTTTTATATTTTATATATAAAAATGAATGCATGAATAAATAATTATTTTACTACATATTTTATATAAATATATTTTGAGCCAGCATGAACTGCTTGTCTTACCTTTGAGAATCAGAGCAGCTGATCTCCCTCATATAAAACTACATGTTTAGCTGATTCTAGAGTGTTCAGATCAAATAAAGTCAAGCCTTTGCGCCCTACGAAGTGGACGAGTAACTCTGCAGCTTCCTAACTCTCTGCTATTGTCAGAGCAACAGGAGGCTGGCCGTCTTTCCCAGGAGCAAGAACCTCTGACTAAACTCTCATTTAAACTCGTAAGCCTGTCATATTTACACAAAAACTGCTGTGATTCAGGCCACACTTTGTTTTCTGCTAAACAAGTCCATAATCACTGGCTATAAAGGCGGCAACAGCGCATGCAAACGTGTCCTGATACAGCGAGAGGATGACTGCGGTCACAGCAGACCTTCATCACGCCAAACACTGCCATGGCATCTCAGTTTTAAAGGTAAAGTGTGTCTTATTCATGTGTACAATAAACATGAGCTGGTTCCATGTTCTTCAATAGTCTGACTATTATCTAATTATTATACTACTTATCATAATAAGGAGTTACTGTACTTAAATTAAGATGTTTACAGATCATAAACGTGTTTACATTACTGCCTATTATTTTAATTATTTGCACAGAATGTTAATTTCACATGCAATAAACCGTTTGTCATTATTGACTCATTTTCCTTTAAAAAGTTAAAAAAGGCAAAATTCATCCTAATATATATATATGTGTGTGTACGTGTGTGTGTGTGTATGTGTGTACGTGTGTGTGTGTGTGTGTATGTGTGTGCGTGTGTATGTGTGTGTGTGTGTATGTGTGTGTGCGTGTGTATGTGTGTACGTGTGTGTGTGTGTGTGTACGTGTGTGTGTGTGTATGTGTGTGCGTGTGTATGTGTGTGTGCGTGTGTGTGTGTGTACGTGTGTGTGTGTGTATGTGTGTGCGTGTGTATATATGCGTGTACGTGTGTGTGTGTGTACGTGTGATTGCTCCTGGTTTATTTACTGAAAACAAGGCATTTTGTTGATTTTTTCTTTATTTACTTTTTTGATCTGATTCCTCTCAATGAAAAAACATTCAGAGCAAATATAAAAATAGCATTCTGAATTATTTATACATTTATGATCGTCAAAAGTTTGAAATCTATTTCTCTAGTCATCTAACCCAGAGAAACACAAAACACTCCAAGAAAGTCTCCAAACACAAAACCTCTGGCTTCTTTGTCCTGTAAATCTGTGCAGGGTTTGATCAGCGCTGATCTGACACCTGGATTCATGAGGAGAGACGTTCACATCCGCGCTGTCAGCCGGGATAAAGGCTATTGTTCAGGGATTAGAGCACTTGCACCTCGTCTGGAGCGTCGTGACCCTTATAACCTCTCCTCGCCCGACTCCGCACTACAATAGAGGAGAACACGGCGACTGGCAAGCGCTCAAATCGGCCGCTCGTATCCCTTTATCCCAGCAAAACAAAAGCCTGCGCGGACATTTAGCAAATTCCAGCTACACTTTTTCCAAAGCCGCTTGGGCAAAAGAGTCTTTTGTGTGTGTGGAGGGTTACAGAGACGCTGCCAGACGCGGATCAAACCCGAGGGCTTGTTAGGTCAAAACATTAAGCGTCAATGAGACGTGCTGTGAAGAATCCCATCAGAAACGCTGTGATGATGAACCTCAGACGGGAAACTGCTCTGCGTTCAGCTCAACAACTGATACAGACTCAGATATATCAAACCAAACCATTACTGCTCCCATATCACTCACTAATGCAGGAATGATTGGGACACGTAATATACCTAAAGTATGGAAATATACACCAGAACCTGGAGACGCAAATAAGTCACCTTTATTTATATAGCGCTTTTAACAATACAGATTGTGTCAAAGCACTTAACAGCATCAAACTGGAGGATAGAGTGTACCATACCATATAAATACCATATAATCATTTGAAGAAGTGTTATAGTCTGAAGAGTCGCACTAATCGACCTGAAATTATCTGTAAACAAATATAGACGATAGGACACGACATCAGTCTCCACTGCCGGTTTAAAATAAAATAAAATAAAATAATTAATTACTTTATCTTAAATAAAATAAAATATTAACTTATGATAAAGTAAAATCAAATGTATTTATTTTATTTTTAAGTAAAACAAAATAATGGTAAAATAAAATATAAAATTAACAAATTAATAAATAAAATTAATGTAATTAATAAATATAAATGTAAAATATAAATAAATGTAAATATAAATGTGTAAATAAAATAATGTATAAAAAATTAAATTACATTTTACTTTATCTTAAAATAAAATAAAATGTAAAAAATGAATAAATTTCATTTTACTTTATCGTAAGTAAAATAAAATAAAATGGTGAAATAAATTAATTTAGTATTTTTATTTTACTTTATCTTAAATAGAAAAGTATTCCAAATGTACCATCTACTCATTTTGCTACAGTCGTCAACAAAACTTAAACTCTGACCAGGTGTTTTTCAACTTAACTTAACAACAAATATATTATTATCCAAATCAATCAAAAGTGCAGGAATGTTTGAAAAAATATAAGATGTCTAAAGTATGAAAAATATATATACCAGAATCTGGAAAAGTACCATGAGAACCAAGAGACACAAATAAAATCATCTAAAATATGTCAAGGTCTAGGCTTTCCTGTAGCTCAAATAGTAGAGCATGACGCTAGCAACGCCAAGGTCATGGGTTCGATTCCCAGGGAAAGCAAGAGCTGATAAAATGTAAAAACTGTAACTTGAATTCAATGTAAGTCGCTTTGGATAAAAGCGTCTGCTAAATGCATAAATGTAAATGTATAAAGGGCTGATTGCACTAGATTTTAAGATGGGAATCAGCCAGAAATATGGGCAATATAAAATAAATAAATTAGTTTAAATATTTTATTTATTTGTTTAATAAAAATAAATAAATAAATCGTTTTGACAGTACGGTTCAAAAGTTTGGAGTCAATATGATTTTTTAAAAATAAGTTTTTCCTGCTTTTTTCCTTTTAATTAAAAAAACAACAAAAAACAGTAAAATCAGTAAAATTCTCAGTAAAAGTAAAGTCAGTAAAAATGTTTTCTATGTGAATATGTGTTAAATTGTAATTTATTTCTGTGATCTGCAGCTGTATTTTCAGCATCATTACTGCAGTCTTCAGTGTCACATGATCTTCAGAAATCATTCTAATATACTGATTTACTGCTCATGATAAAAACTGTGATATACTTTATTTTTCAGGATTCACAGATGAATAGAAAGTTCAAAAGAACAGCTTTTATTTGAAATATAAATATTTTCTAACATTATAAATGTCTTCACTGTCATTTTGATCAGTTTAATGCATCTTTAATAAATAAAAGTATTAATTTATGCTTGCATTCTTGAAATATCATGAAGACGCACTGTGACTTTCCCTAAAGAACGAGTTCAGAAAGTTCGAAACTCTTCCCTCACATGAGTCTGACGACACGAATCATGTCTAACTGAGCAACAAAACTTTGTGAAAAGCAGCTTCGGCACAATTCAATCTGATCTCGATTAAAATAGCAGCGGCACAACTCCAATTTACGGGAGAAAGTGCGAGCGAAAGTATCCAAACGAGACCGGATCTAATAACACGGGCAGCAGGCAGAACGGATAAATAACACGGTTTATCGTGGACCAGACCGGCCCCGGCGTTCAAATGAAGCAGTCTGACTTTCTAATAAATGATCTCTGTAATACTTTCTGTCGGCAGAGCTGTGGATTCCCAGCGCAGTAATACAGAGACAATGTCCTGAACCGATGTCTTCATATAATGAAGGAGGTGTTCAATCAGCCGTGCATGTATTAGGTTCGAGCGGCGATCCCGCAGGACAAATACACTCCAGCTTTATGATCCCTGCGTCTCGCTGACACCATAACAAGCCCAGCTGGGAGAACCAGACCAAACCGCACTGAAGGAACGAGGCCTCGGAAAAACCAACATAATGCTGAGATTTAACAACGACAGAGAGTTTGAGACGGGAACGCCGAGACACGACGTAAAGCTGGATATGATCAAACCTGCAGACAACTCAACAATACAGTAACGACTAACACACAATTAACATTCAGAAATTATGAAATTATATTTCAACAAGACAGTATAACATAACAGTATAACAATTCTTAGGATAAATAGATTAATTTATTTACTTACAGTAAGTATGAATAAATACAGTAAGTAAATAAATACAATTATTCTTAAGCTTATTTTTTAAACCTTTATTTGTTCATTCATTCATTGGCTTATCTATTAAACCATTGTTTATGTGTGTATTTATAAGTCATTAAAAACAATAAATTAAAAATAAATTAAAAATTAATCATTGAAATCAAATCAACAAATAAAATAATTCTTAGACATATTTATAAACAATATTTAAAAAAGGCAATCAAATCAATGAATCAATAAATCAAATCATTATTAGGCTTATTAAATCAGTTTCTATGCATGTATGTATTTTTATTTCATTTAATAAGCAAATAAAAAAATCAATCAATATTTTTTTTCTTATTTATTTATTAATTTGATAAGTGAAATAGTTTAGGCTTATTTATTAAACTATTATTTATTTATTTAAAACAAATAAAATACTAATATAATACTAATAAAAACTACTCAGATTATTTATTAAACTTTAAGCTGTGCAGTTATACTTTTTTCATATAATTTTTAATATAATATTTCTGAATCATGATTGTCATATAGTGCAACGCTGTTTTTGTTTTTTCACAAGAAAGCTTAAAAATATTTTGATAGAGTGTTCCTGTGTTCTTCTCAATTAATAAAATAATTTCAACTTAAATCAACAGTCAGCCGTTCATTACTGCAATATAAGCCTCTTTATGGTGATGCAGGACCAGCTTTCGGGGTTTATTCTGCTATAATGGCACAGGAAATTTCAGAAGAACGTTCTCCATAATCATTCGTAGTAATTCAGCTCAGTTTGTTTATATACACATTCTCTGAATCTGATCTCACAGCAGCGGTTGATCAGATCTCAGCACAAACAGAGCTGCTCCTCAAAGACTCTGAGGCTGTAACAACAGACTTTTAGCTTAAACAGGAAGACAGCGGGGAAATGCCCTAAACCTGAGCCTCAGGAGCGAGAGCCGATCCCTTACAGGAGAACACAATCAGACTTCTGCTGAAACACAAGTCCAGACTTTACAGAGAGTTCAAGCTGCTAGTTCTGAGTTACAGGAAAAAATCTGACATGAAAATGAAGCTCAAACACCAGCGCTGTGTTTTTGTTTACAACCTGAATTCCGGAAATGTTGGGATGTTTTTTATTTTATTTTTAATAAAATGAAAAATAAAAGATTTTAAAATCACATGAGCCAATATTGTATTCACAATAGGACATAGATAACATAACAGAAATGTTACACTTTTATCCACTAAATGAGCTCATCTCAAATTTGATGCCTGCTACAGATCTCAAAAAAAGTTGGCACGGGGGCAACAAAGGGCTGAAAAAGCAAGACATTTTGAAAAGATTCAGCTGGGAGAACATTTAGCAACTAGTTAAGTTAATTGACATCAGGTCTGTAACATGATTAGCTATAAAAGGGATGTCTCAGAGAGGAAGAGTCTCTCAGAAGTAAAGATGGGCAGAGGCTCTCCAATCTGTGAAAGAATGCATAAAAAGATTGTGGAATACTTTAAAAACAACGTTCCTCAAAGTCAAATTGCAAAGGCTTTGCAAATCTCATCTACAGTGCACTACATCATCAAAAGATTCAGAGAAACTGGAGAAATCTCTGTGCGTAAGGGACTAGGCCACAGACCTTTGTTGGATGCCCGTGGTCTTCAGGCCCTCAGATGACACTGCATCACTCATCGGCATGATTCTGTCATTGACATTACTAAATGGGCCCAGGAATACTTCCAGAAACCACTGTCGGTAAACACAATCCGCCATGCCATCTGCAGATGCCAACTAAAGCTCTATCATACAAAAAGGAAGCCATATGTGAACATGGTCCAGAAGCGCTGTCGTGTCCTGTGGGCCAAGGTTCATTTAAATGGACTGTTTCAAAGTGGAAAAGTGTTCTATGGTCAGGCGAGTCCAAATTTGACATTCTTGTTGGAAATCACAGACGCCGTGTCCTCCGTGATAAAGAGGAGGGAGACCATCCTGTGTGATATCAGCGTTCAGTTCAAAAGCCAGCATCTCTGATGGTATGGGGGTGCATACGGTATGGGCAGCTTGGATGTTTTGAAAGGCACTTTCAAAGTGATACGCATGCGCTGATTTGTGACTGCGTGTTTTGAGTTTGAGCTCCATCAAGTTGATTCTTTATCGTCTATTTTCCATCTTAAAAACATCTTTTTTTTTCATCTTACGGTTGAAAAACCATTTTAATGGTAGTCTAAGTATTCATTAAATTCAGTATTTCTGTATGCTTCTAATTTGCTAACATTAAATTAAATTATACTGTGGGGTCTAAAAGTCTGAGACTATTGAAAATCTTTTTTTTTTACCATTTATTCCTGGAAATAAAAAAAATAAATCAAAATTAAATAGGATTTTAATTTAGGATTTCGATTTTTTTTTTTTTTTTACTTTTTAAATATGTCCAAATAGGACAGTTATCCTAAATAACAATAATATGATCAATTGCAATTTTTATCAGTTTATTTTTTTTTTTCAATGAAATTACAAAATAAATAAAAAATAAAATGATTAAGCAAAATCCAACAGTAATTTATTTAGTTTTTTTTATTTAGTATTTTAGTATTTAGCAGTAGTACTAATTTATTATTATTATTACTATTTAGTCACTATTATTATTAATTCACAATATTACTGTTTTACTGTATTTTTGATCAAATAAATGCAGCCTTAGTGAGCAGAAGAGACTTCTTTAAAAACACTAATTTTCTACAGAATAATGTGCAGGGATGAACCAATTATAAGACCAGAAGCACATGGTAAATTGGTTTCATGTTGACTGTAAACTCAAGAACAAGGTTAATCAATCAGCACTACAATAAGTACCACGGTATGAATACAGTAGTCATTCAGTTCTATTGCATTAACAGCCCAGCACATCTAAAATACAGTCTAGTATCCAAAAGTGCCTCAATATTTCTGATTTTATCTCAAACAGGCAGATCCAGCGAAGCAGTAAATGCACGATGATATCAAGGAGCAAACTCTCTTTAAACCGAACTCTAATCCTGGTGTTCATCTTCTTCTCTTTATCTGCTCAAAGGAAACAATCAGCGCAGTTTGGGCTCAAAGACTCTGTTATAGAGCCTCAGCGGGTCAGAAACAAGAGCGCTGATGAGTCTGTCTGAATCTGCGCTAATGGAGGCCATTCCTCACGCCCAACTAACGAAGGAGAAACCAGCCCAAACCAGTCCACAGCCATCAAGCCGCAGGGACAAACTTATGAGCTTATGAGACATAATAAAACACAGGCCGCTTGGAACAAAACAAGTCATAAACCGCAAAAGCAGCATTACTGTTACGGCCACCGGAGAGCGGCAGGGAAGACGGAGAAACTTTCTGATGCAACTTCACTGCGCCGTTATTTCTGTATCGGTGAGACACTATTACAGTTGCTCTTCATATTTTCATATTTTTATGCACTATAAAAACATATGATCAGTAAGTCAAGGCAATTCATCAGCTAGTTTGTGTACGTAATTGATTTATATGGTGTGTTTATAGATATGTTTTTATGTGGAAATAGAAAATGTTGTAGTGTAAAGGCCCAACCAGGGACTGGAGTTGAAAATTAGCTCTAGCTATAAACTCTTTTTGCATAGCATTAGTTACTAACTTGTTTTGTACTATGTTTAATTGCAATGTCCCTGTCAAATAAAAGAGAAATAAAATAAATAAATCAAAAGTTGAGCAATAAAAACTCTTATAAGTTATATGAAATGCTTTGCTATAATTAACAATGCTTAAAAATTAAGGCAGCAAATGAACTTACCCATTTTTAAAGGTTTTATTATAAATTTAGTTAAAGATACAATCGTATTTGTAATTCTTCATTTTTGTTTGCTTAAAATAGAACTTTATAGAAGTCTATATACTTTTTCATTTTTTTATTTCAGTGTAGTTATTTTAGTATATCCAGGTAAACATGACAAATGTTGTCTTGGAAACTTGGAAATAAAATAAGGTTTTAATAAGTTTAATAAGTTTAAAAATTGATTCTTGAAATAAAACTGAACTTAAAGGGAAATAAAAATAATTTTTTAAAAATAATAATTATATTCAATTGAGTTGCCAAGGCAGCATTTCTCATTTTTGCTTAGTTTCACTTGAAGAACTATAAATAACTAAATAAAAAATAAATAAAAAGTGTTTATTTTTTTTAAATGATAAATATTTAAGGATATAACTGACAAAAACACAGAAAAAAAAAAAAAAAAAAAACCTAATTCAAAAACATTATAATAAAAAGAAAACTAAAGTAGTATCAATTATACTAAAATAGCACTGGTAGAAATGCACTATAAGATTAATTAACTAAATGGCCAGTCCTATATAAAGAGAGTAGTATTTGACTGGCCATGATCTCTCAACATGTCAAAAATTAAGATAGATATATATATATAGGCCATAGGTTTCCCAAAAAAGTACATTCTGTCATTTCCTTACACTCATAATGATCTTTCTTTAGTGAAACGCATCCAAATGTACGTCAAATGTGGCATTAAAATCATAATTGAATCCTAATCTGAATGAGCTCAAAGGTATCATATAACTTCGGGTTCATAGAAACATCATAAGATTATCATAACAGTTAATTTTCATGTCCTTTTTGAAATCTGACCGCTCTGCTCACCGTCTGCTTTCATAAGAAAAATGCTTTCCTAAACATCTTCCACAGTATAAGATACTCAAACAGGTCAGAGCGACACGAGGCTGAGTAAATGATGACAGAACGATGAAATCCCTTTAAATAGACTTCAGACTCCACACAGCATATGAACTAATCTGATATTTGTGGTTTTGAAATGCTGTTTTTATCCCGGCTGTGGTAACGACCCATTAGATAATCAATCAAGCGCAGCAGGACATTAACACTCGAACATCAGAGCATCACTGGAGCCGAAGCTGAATTAACCAGCACCAGATCACAGATCTTATATAAGAGCCATATGGCTCAGTTCAACAATAAATTAGGCCAGTTTCTGGTTTAATTGATTAATTCAAACGTAATGTTTTTCCACTATTTTATTTTTTAAATTGAGCAATCGTGGTTTTACACCAAGTTGAACTTCATGTGTGTTGCACTTGGAATAAAACTCTCTTTAATGGTCTGTACCTATATATTTATAAGAGTCAGTCGAATAAAAATGACGTAGTCACTCTAAACATTAAATGGTGACATTTTGCAATGTTTAATAAAGATAATGTTGCTTGAATCATGTCATACTTGCGTTTTTAAGTTTACAAGTTAAACGTATAAAAGAAAATCTATCTTGTATGGGTCTTTAAATAAATTGTATTTATATAAAATTTGTTTTACTTAAAATAAAAAAATAAGATTATTTCTGAATATTTTCGGCATGTGGCCCAGTCGTCTGTCTTCAGCCCGACTGTGTTTCTCCAGCGGACCTCAGTCAGTCCTGAAGCAGCGAGCGCTTGACTCGGCTGACAGCGTCCTTCACTCATTCTCTGCTCATTATGAGAGGTGACTTTGAGCAACTTCTCCAAGTCTGTAGCATTCATGGACAAAGACGCACTGAGCTGAAACCTCAAACGATGAGAACATGATCTAATATGATGCACTCAAACTACACAACATAAAACACTTCTAGTTCACTTACTGTATGTAAATAGCTGATAAATATTTATATGTATGTTAAGGCCGGTGATATGTGAGTGGCTCTGATCTGAGATCTGAGAGATTTCTGCTCCACCAGATTCACCAAACAAAAACACAAAAACAACCATCACTTCAAACAAGTTTTCATGCCACGGGCTGCTCATAACAAACAAAATGTTCCGGAAGACAGCAGTAAAGGGTACGAGTATTATGTTTTTATCTAAGCAACATACTAATGGCATATTGCAGTGAAACCAGCAGAGCGCTGCAGTGTTTGTTCGATTCACTGCTGTTAGGCTGGACGCTTGCTCAGAAGCAGCCGCTGATGAAGAGTGGGATGAGCGGAGGCTGTCAGAAGGACGATAAGGACAGCGGTTCGTCTGATCTCTCAGGAGGATGAGAGCCGAGCGAGGCTGGAAGTGGACGGGGATGATGGGAAATGAGTTTGGTCACCGCGGGCCGCTTCTGAGCCCTCTTTCATTTGATGATGATTATGACACACTTCAGCTTTAATGCACTAAACACTACGGCTGCATGATTATTGGTCAGGTTCTCCATCAAAATAAAAGGCTGAGCATTTAATTTCTTAATTTTCAAATGTTCGCAAGTATTAGTATTTTAATTTTACTGTTGTAATATAAAATATTTTCTTAAATACTCAAATATTTCTTATATTTTTGTTGTTTATTTACAGTTAAATATTACAATAGTAATATATGTCTTAATTTGTTTTTATTTTGTTTTAGTAATAATAATAATAATAATGCCATATTGATATACAACAACAAAACTGATAAATAAAAATGTATTTAAATTTATTTAAAACTCTTAAATAATCAAATATTTTTCTCAAATATGTTTTACATTAAATGGAAATATTACAATAGCAATATTTCTTAATGTGCATTTATTGAGCAATTTCTATTTAATTAATTTAATATTTATTTATTTAATAGTAGTAGTAGTCATAAAAATAATAACAACAACATTTTATAGCCATACTGATATATAACAATATATATAAAATCACAATAAATTGCAAAAAAAACAAAAAAAAGAAAATAAAAAAAAGTTTGATGGTTTAACAATTAAAAGTTAAGAAATTTACAAATATTAGTATTTTGGTCATTTTACTATTGTAACAAATTATTATTATTATAATTTTTTATTAAATACTCTTTAAAAATTATATACTTATACATAATGAAATATTACAACAGTAATATTAATTTGTTTATATAATGGATTTGTTTTATTATTATTATTATTATTATTATTATAAATAAGCATAATACCTGTATTATATAATCACACACTTTTGGCCAAATTGTGCAGCGCTACATAGAACAATTTTATATTTTGATTTAATATTAAACAATGAATACTAATATATAAATACTAATGTTATTAATACTAATAATTAATCATATTAATTGGTGCTCTCAAACGATTAATCGCATGAAAAATATATATATTTTTTTACATAATATATATGCGTGTACTTTGTATATTTATTATGCATGTATGAATACACACATACAGCATATATTTTGAAATCACAAGTTTTTCTCCAAATTGTGCAGCCCTACTAAGAGCTACTAAAACACTCAAGCGGATGAACTCATGAGTACTCAAACAAAGACTCAGCCAGGTTATTCAGTCAAGCACTACAGTAATTTCGACTGTCCTCATGTTCGCTGAGTTCAGGAGGCGTCTGAGGTCAAGCTTTATAAAGAACAGCACTCTCTGTCCGTCTGATGCGTCCTGTTTCTCTGTTAATTACCCTGCCTAAGAGCACCATTAATCGATTAGACATCTCTGTGCAATATCTCATATCGGCCTGAACGCTGGAGGAAATATGAGGCTTTTCTCTGCCACAGACCAAGTTTATGCTCGGTTCTGCAGAGTCACCTTTCCATCCGAATGACAGCGCTGGATAAAATACCTGTGAAAGCAAACAACACAGGGCTCTGAGATCAAGCGCTCGTCTCGAGGAGTTCGTCTTCACCTGTTAGACGGAGGAACGATGGGGCCGACCTCGTTGAGTTCACCATCTCGTTAACGCCAGCCTGGGTGTCTGTCACACCTTCATTAACCACATCGACCCGCGCGCTTATTAAAGCCATTCATTATTCCTGCTATCGAGCGCCGCTAATGAGCTTCAGAGAGCAGCAGACTCTGCTGGAGAAACAACTGAACGCAAAACTAGCAGTCTACCATAACGAGTGACCATAGAAATTAAATCTATAAAGCAGGACTATGTCATGCTAAGATATACAGTGGGTACGGAAAGAATTCAGACCCCCTTAAATTTTTCACTCTTTGTTATATTGCAGCCATTTGCTAAAATCATTTAAGTTCATTTTTTTTTCCTCAATGTACACACAGCACCCCATATTGACAGAAAAACACAGAATTGTTGACATTTTTGCAGATTTATTAAAAAAGAAAAACTGAAATATCACATGGTCCTAAGTATTCAGACCCTTTGCTGTGACACTCATATATTTAACTCAGGTGCTGTCCATTTCTTCGGATCATCCTTGAGATGGTTCTACACCTTCATTTGAGTCCAGTTGTGTTTGATTATACTGACTGGACTTGATTAGGAAAGCCACACACCTGTCTATATAAGACCTTACAGCTCACAGTGCATGTCAGAGCAAATGAGAATCATGAGGTCAAAGGAACTGCCTGAAGAGCTCAGAGACAGAATTGTGGCAAGGCACAGATCTGGCCAAGGGTACAAAAACATTTCTGCTGCACTTAAGGTTCCTAAGAGCACAGTGGCCTCCATCATCCTTAAATGGAAGACGTTTGGGACGACCAGAACCCTTCCTAGAGCTGGCCGTCCGGCCAAACTGAGCTATCGGGGGAGAAGAGCCTTGGTGAGAGAGGTAAAGAAGAACCCAAAGATCACTGTGGCTGAGCTCCAGAGATGCAGTCGGGAGATGGGAGAAAGTTGTAGAAAGTCAACCATCACTGCAGCCCTCCACCAGTCGGGGCTTTATGGCAGAGTGGCCCGACGGAAGCCTCTCCTCAGTGCAAGACACAAAAAAACACCTGAAGGACCACAAGATGGTGAGAAATAAGATTCTCTGGTCTGATGAGACCAAGATAGAACTTTTTGGCCTTAATTCTAAGCGGTATGTGTGGAGAAAACCAGGCACTGCTCATCACCTGTCCAATACAGTCCCAACAGTGAAGCATGGTGGTGGCAGCATCATGCTGTGGGGGTGTTTTTCAGCTGCAGGGACAGGACGACTGGTTGCAATCGAGGGAAAGATGAATGCGGCCAAGTACAGGGATATCCTGGACGAAAACCTTCTCCAGAGTGCTCAGGACCTCAGACTAGGCCGAAGGTTTACCTTCCAACAAGACAATGACCCTAAGCACACAGCTAAAATAACGAAGTGGCTTCACAACAACTCCGTGGCTGTTCTTGAATGGCCCAGCCAGAGCCCTGACTTAAACCCAATTGAGCATCTCTGGAGAGACCTAAAAATGGCTGTCCACCAACGTTTACCATCCAACCTGACAGAACTGGAGAGGATCTGCAAGGAGGAATGGCAGAGGATCCCCAAATCCAGGTGTTGCATCTTTCCCAAAAAGACTCATGGCTGTATTAGATCAAAAGGGTGCTTCTACTAAATACTGAGCAAAGGGTCTGAATACTTAGGACCATGTGATATTTCAGTTTTTCTTTTTTAATAAATCTCCAAAAATGTCAACAATTCTGTGTTTTTCTGTCAATATGGGGTGCTATGTGTACATTAATGAGGAAAAAAAATGAACTTAAATGATTTTAGCAAATGGCTGCAATATAACAGAGTGAAAAATTTAAGGGGGTCTGAATACTTTCCGTACCCACTGTATATACATACTGTGTGTGTGTATATATATATATATATATATATATATATATATATATATATATATATATATAAGGTTCAAATGTATGAGAACAGCAGTAAAAGGTTCCTAGTGAGCATTTTTTTACTTTTTTTTTTCAAATCATATTATTAATCTAGCTAATTTGAGTAAAAGGTTTGACTGAAACAATCAATATTATATAATATGATCAATTATATAAAACTCATTTATGTTTGATTAGTCGTCTAGAATTATGAACAATCTGAAATTATAGGCCTATTAACTTCTCATAATTATTTAAAAAAAATTAAAATTGTAAAATTAACTAAAATACATACATGATATTAACTGCATGGTTTAAATGAGAAAACAAAATTGGACACCACTGTATCTTAATGTTAGCAAATTAGATGCACAAAAAAATGCTAAATTTCATGGATACTTATACTAGTATTTCAAAAGTTGTATTTTTTTTTTAAAGAAGTCTCTTCTGCTCACCAAGGCTGCATTTATTTGATCAAAAATACTTTCAAAATATTTTTTACTAATACAATTAAAATATCTATTTTCTATGTGAATATCTGTTAAACTGTAATTTATTTCTGTGATCTGCAGCTGTATTTTCAGCATCATTACTTCAGTCTTCAGTGTCACATGATCTTCAGAAATCATAATAATATACTGATTTACTGATCAACAAACATTTCTGATTATTATCAATGTTGAACACAGTTGTGCTGCACAATATTTTTCTGGAAACTGTGATGCATTTTATTTTTCAGGATTCACAGATGAATAGAAAGTTCAAAAGAACAGCATTTATTTGAAACAGAAATCTTTTGTAACATTATGAATGTCTTTACTGTCACTTTTGATCCGTTTAACACATCCTTAGTAAATAAAAGTATTAATTTCTTTCATTTCTGTTACTGACCCCAAACTCAATTAATACTTAATTCCCAAACACACAATTATCTGAAGACATGCAGTATCTATTTCTCTAAAACGTTGTGTATTTTGGACACAACAGAGACGTTCATCCATCAACACTGATGAAGCCGGATGATCAGGGCACTGATGACAGGACAGTTTAATGAAGTCATTTTTATTATTTATTATTTTGTTTCACCACTAAAAATGAGTCATAATGTAGTTTCCATGATCATTTATCTGCCTCAGAATTAAAACCACACACACAAGCAGCGCAAACTTTGACAAACACGACAATAAACGTCTTCAAGTGAGCAGAAATACATGAAAAAATACTTTATCTGACATTTGTCATTCACCAACAGCTTCTATGTCACTCATGCCTGCTGCAGCTGATGATGATGATGTCATTTCCTCCAATCATTTCAAATCAAAGCACTTCCTGTCCATCCCAAAAGCCAGCGGGAAAACACTTTCACTCGTCCAGAAAGCCCTCGCATGCCTTCAGCTCATTCAATTACTGAAGAAGAATGAATATATTCTTTACGATGCATGGCAGGCCACTATATGACCAATTCCTGAAAATGAGCACACACCGCGGTAAATAAGAGCATCTACACGATTACGCCGGCCCAAATCAAACACACAGGGAGCGAACACACACTCAGAAGTGCACACTAATACACAGAGAATCTCTAAAGGTTACAGTAACAATTATCAAATCAGACTGTACTGATATTACTAAAGCAGAGCTGCATATCAATCAGTCGGTTTTCATCTGTTAAAGCACAATTAATTTAATCAGAAACCTTTCCCATCTGCTGTCAAAAAACGATCTTAGAGCGCCTCCTATAGGCCGCATGAGAACACAACCAGTTTCATATCTGACACAAATCCATAAATACATGCATTTTCCCCGTTATATATACACACATGCATGCATACAGATTTGTGTGTTCACTCTTTAAAATAAAGGTTGCACAGTGAAGAAGCATAGGTGACCCTGGAGCACAAAACCAGTCATAAGGGGCAATTTTTTGAAATTGAGATTTATACATCAAAGCTGAAAGATTGATGTATGGTTTGTTAGGATGGACAATATTTGTCTGAGATACAACTATTTGAAAATCTGGAATCTGAGGGAGCAAAAAAATCTAAATATTGAGAAAATCTCCTTTAAAGTTGTTCAAATTAAGTTCTTAGCAATGCATATTACTGATCAAAAATGAAGTTTTGATATATTTACAGTAGGAAATTTACTAAATATCTTCATGGAATATGATCTTAATATCCTAATGATTTTTGTCATAAAAGAGAAATGTATAATTTTGATCCATACAATGTATTGTTGGCTATTGATACAGATATACCTGTGTTACTCATGACTGCTTTTGTGCTGCAGGAACATATAGTTGGTTTCTTAAAGAACCTTTCAGTGATCCGTTCTTAAAAGCAGCATTTGTTTCTCAGTGTGAAGAACATTTTAATAATCTGAAGAACGTTCAGTTATTTGTTTGATGATCTGAAACATTAAAGTGTGACAAACATGCAAAAAAATAAAAAAATCAGGAAGGGGGCCAACACTTTTTCACACCACTGTATATTATATAAACAAAAACTTTCATTTTGGATGCAATTAATCACGATTAATCGTTGCCCAGCATGAATTTTTATATCAGTTAATGTTTATTTTATTTCAAGTAATTCATTTATTATAATTTATTACGGTTTTAGTTAACGATAACAACACTGCTTTAAATTCCTTTTGCAGATGCAAAGGAAACTATGAATGTAAATTATGATCGCCCCATTCTCACGTTCAACACAAGTGAAGAAATCACGACATGCACTCATATATTTCAATTAAGATCTAAACACGCAGACAGGCTCATCTTGCTCTAGTCGAGAGCTCATCAAAGCGATGTGAGAATGCCGTTCTGCCGAGAGCGGCTCCTAAAGGCCAAGAGCCCATCCTCACACACACGATACGCCGGGACCTTTTCACACACCTCTTTTTGTCCAGCGGGGATTTTCAAGGTGTAATCCCACACAAGAAGCTTAAAGAACAGCTCGCTGACGCTCATATCACACACAGACGTGACATTTAGAAACCGCAGCGCTGCTTTCTGTCGCTTCTTTCGAAACCTGTCGATATCAATCAGCCTCGAGTCACGAAAGGTGACGCTCTCCTCATCGATGAACGTGATTGCTTCCTCCAGAAAAGTGATCAAAACTCCAAAAAGGGTCTCGATGCCACCAGAAAGTTGAAAGCTTTTCCCTCTCTATCGATCGGTGATGCTCAAAGCGGCCTGTAATAAACAACCTGCCTATTTCCTGAGATCTGAAGAGATTATTAATGCAGCTAGAACAGAAAAACAGGACAAACCTCTGGTCAAAAGCTACTTTTCTGTGTTTCTGAATATTATGATTCAATAAGATCGATTTCTGATTTCATATTAGAATGATTTCTGAAGATCATGTGACACTGAAGACTGCAGTAATGATGCTGAAAATACAGCTGCAGAT
The DNA here is from genome assembly GCF_936440315.1 of Barbus barbus. Taxonomy (NCBI): domain Eukaryota; kingdom Metazoa; phylum Chordata; class Actinopteri; order Cypriniformes; family Cyprinidae; genus Barbus; species Barbus barbus. The sequence continues at coordinate 29,709,434 of NC_136756.1, forward strand.
CACAGAAATAAATTACAGATTAACACATATTCACATAGAAAACAGCTGTTTTACATTAGAATAATATTTCACAATTTTTACTGTATCTTTGATCGAATAAATGCAGCCCTGGTGAGCAGAAGAAACTTCTTTATAAACATTTAAAAAAAAAAAAAAAATCTTAATCTTCCAAATGTTTGACTGGTAGTGTACAAAGTTTTAAATTTAATCAGAGTTTAAAGGAATAGTTCACCTAAAAATCTAAATTTGCTGAAATTTTACTCACCCTCAGGATCATCTGAGATCAGGATGAGTTTGTTTCTTCATCAGGTTTGTAGAAATGTGTGTCTGCATCAGTGTCTCAGCAATGGATGCTCTGCAGTGAATGGGTGCCGTCAGAATGAGAGTCCAACAGCTGATAAAAACATCACAATAATCCACACCACTCCAGTCCATCAGTTAACATCTGGAGAAGACAAAAGCTGTGTGTTTGTAAGAAACAAATCCATCTTTAAGACGTTTTTAACTTTAAACCGTTGCTTTTGGCTATAACACTTCCTCCTGTGAAAAAGTGCATCTTCTGTTGTCTATCACATCAAAATTTCTCTCCTGATTCAGACCAGAACACTTTTTCACAGGAGGAAGTGTTATTATGGATTATGGACTCGTGTTTTAGCCAAAAGCAACGGTTTAAAGTTAAAAACGTCTTAATGCTGGATTTGTTTCAGCTTTAGTCTTCTCCAGATGTTAACTGATGGACTGGAGTGGTGTGGATTATTGTGATGTTTTTATCAGCTCTCATTCTGACGGCACCCATTCACTGCAGAGCATCCATTGCTGAGACACTGATGCAGAGACACATTTCTACAAACCTGATGAAGAAACAAACTTCATTTTTGGGTGAACATACTATATATAAGGTATCACGCATTTCCTATAAATGTGTTTCTTTGTTTGCACGTCTTATAAGCAAACCAGGCACAGTTTTATGCAGGTGCTAAGCTGGATGCAGACTGCACTTTTTCTTTACAGAAGGCCGCTTCTATTTAAACATAATTGCAGGATGTTCTCACGACATGTTTCCAGAGAGCAATATCGTCCTCGGTCTCTCGTCGCATTCAATGAAAAGGCAGAATCTGTCAGAAGATGAGCATCTGTAATTGACAGCAGTCATTACATCCTCCGCTCTCGTTGCCTCAATTTAATGCAAAACTTTTCACCGCACTGTTCCTTATTATTCCTTAGATGCCACTTCAAAACGCCAAATAAACCCATAAAGTGATATTTGATCTTTAAATCATCTGCCAACGATGCTGTCGGCAAATTCGCCATCCCGCGCACACGTAATTAAAGGCAAATTGAGGGCTCTCTAATCTATTTTAGGTCATCAACAATTCCATTTACAGTTGACATGTAGGCTAATTAAAACTCAAGCTAATCAGATGGACGTGTGCGTGATCGGGGCACATGTGCTCATCTCTAAAGACAGACGCTGGGAGTTTCTGGCATATCAGAGCTGCTGGAAAATTAAAATCCCGCACTTCAAGGAAAGTGTCAGGCAAAAAGAAGAGAACAAGCCTTACATGCAAAATTAAGATTAAATTAAACATACTTCTGCTGTCATCTGACAAGTGAGTCTTATTATAGCTATCGAATAAAATAAAAAAAATAAAAAATAATAATAATGTTTTTTTTTATTCGATAGCTATAATAAGACTCACTTGTCATATATATAAAAAAGGAAATTAAATAATAAAAACTGAAAATAAAATAAAAATGAAAATATACAGTACAATTAAAACAAAGAACAAGCCTTTCATCCAAAATTAGGATTAAATTAAATATACTTCTGAAAAAAAAAAAAGTAAAACAAAGCAAAGCACCTGGGTATTAAATATAAAAACATTAAATAACTAAAATTACACACTACCATTCAAGAGAACAATTATTTATAGGTTTTGAGTAGCAAAAAAGCACACAAAATAAATGCTGATAAAATAGTGAAAATTCAGCTTTGCATCACAGAAATAAACTACATTTTACAAAGTATTCACAGAGAAAACATTTATTTTAAATTGTAATAATATTTCACAATACTGTGATTTTTACTGTATTTTTTGTGAAATAAGTGCTGCATTAAGCATAAGAGACTTTAATTTTGTACATTTAATTAATTTTTTTTAGTTTATTTGTTTTTAATCTTACAGAACCAAAACATTTCAAGAGTAGTTTATATATTTTTATTAAATGTATTTATTTATTTTGTACATGGGTAGTTGATGTATCAATGTGTCCTATGGTGTGCCGAAAAAATAATAATAATAATAATAACCTCTAACATTGAAGATAAACCTCTCTCATGCTATTTGTAACTAAGAATTAAGATACATTTTTCTCATGTTATTCGTATGCTAATTTTTTTCTATGTTACACCATAAGACACAGTCCAATTTTTATTTGTCAACTACCCACTTACTTTTTTTTTTTTTTTTTTCATTATTTCTAATCTATTTTACAATAATACAGCTGTGTGATATGATTTTGGTCCATGCAAAAAGGTGAGATGTTATTCTGTTCGCTCTTAAAGTAAACATCTAGGCCTACACTCTGGAAGACAGTACTGAGACCCGCCTGCTTGCACTCACAAAGACTGACAAAAACAACAAAGGAGTACAGAAAATATTACAGGAAACTTTGTGGTTCTTGGATGTTCTGATGCGATCAAAGGTAATGCTTGGCCTGAAAGCTGTGAGAAGCGCTGATCTAAAGTTACGCTAAATAAAACGACTCCCACAGGCTGGCATTCAGCTCAGAGACATTAAAGAGCCAGACGCAGATGGAGCCCGACTCCCGCGGTTCACCAGTTCAGACCTGACAAGGAGACAAGTGGGCCAATTTAAGAGCGCCGGCTCTTTAGCGGAGCGAACCTGGCCTTAAAACTACAGATTTGATTTGGAGACCATCACAAGCCGGGTAATTGGCTAAACGCGCTGCTTAATTGCTTTTAGTTCTCCGGCTACTTGGCCATAAAATGTGGGGCAAGAGCAAGGGATACTCCGTAAATCTGAATGTAGGTGAAAATTGGATTTATCTGCGTGACCCCTGAGGCTGGATACGGCCATAATCACAGCCGGATCATTAAAAAAGCAGACCATCTGCATAGAGCGGAAGCTAATTACAGAAAACACAACACAAATATGTGTCTCTGGAGCACAAAAGCAGTCATGAGTAACACAGGTATATTTGTAGAAATAGCCAACAATACATTGCATGGGTCAAAATTATACATTTCTCTTTTATGCCAAAAATCATTAGGATATTAAGTAAAGATCATGTTCCATGAAGATATTTAGTAAATTTTCTACTGTAAATATATCAAAACTTAATTTTTGATTAGTAATATGCATTGCTAAGAACTTAATTTGAACAACTTTAAAGGAGATTTTCTCAATATTTTGATTTTTTTGCTCCCTCAGATTCCAGATTTTCTAATAGTTGTATCTCAGCCAAATATTGTCCTAACATAACAAACCATACATCAATGGAAATATTATTTATTCAAAATAATTGACCCCTATGACTGGTTTTGTGGTTCAGTGTCACAAATACAGATTTAAAGAGGACTGGAACATCTCTGTTTGACGTGATTCTGGAAGCTGAGCATAAAGGAGTCTTTACATCATACAACACACAAGTAAAGATCCTGACTTGAATATGAAATGGGTTTTGAAGTATCATGAGCTTCAACAGCTTTAAATCAAGATGCACTTACTTGAGCAATGATTTAAGCATGTTAGTTTTATGCTGTCAATTTAATGTGTCCTTGCTAAATAACCCCCCCCCCCCAAAAAAAAAATTGTATTTAATTTCCATATTTATTTTTTACTCGACAACTATGCTTGATCATTATAATAAATTTCAATATATAAATCTGCTTCTTAAATAAGTGCATCTTGTTTTAAACATGTAGGTTAAATGTTTAAGACGCTATTACGCTCAAGTTCCAGAACAAGTTGAATAAAAACATCTTTAATGCATTTCTATCCTTGTATTTGTGTCTCGTTTTATGCATAAACCTTAATAAATTGTGTATGGATTCATGCTGACATGAGATTCATTATCTATTTAAGACAATATAGTCTTTATTAAGAAACATTTTTGTTTGTTTAGACTTGCTTTTAGAGAATGTATTATAAAACTGTATATTTTAAATTGTTTATCATTTACAGCATTATCAAATTTAGTGATGTTTATGCTTAAAGACACAAATACAAAACATTTGTTCGACATGTTTCTGGAAGGGAGCATAAAAGCGTCTTAAAGTAACAGTTCACCTATAAATTAATATTTTTAAATCATTTATTATTGATTGCATCTTCTTTTAAGCATAAATTCTGACAAATACAGATTAAAAGAGGTGAAAAAAGGAATGTAAATCCAGAATATGATATGCATTTGAAACATTCAACATCTTTGAAACAAGACAAATCTGCTTCTCAAGAAAGTGTGTGAATGTTAAGACTTGATTCCAAAGATTATATTAGAAAACTTTATGCTTAAAAGGACACAAATACAGGATGCAATTGTTTGACATCTTTCTGGAACATAAGCATCTTAAAGAAACCGTTCACGCAAATATGAACCTTGCATCAACACAAAAGGTAAAAATACGATATGTGTTTGTGACACAAGGGTGAGTAAAGAGACTCAATCCTAAACATTTCCAGAAGAGTTCAGTGTTTAAAGAAGGAGAAGCTCCGACCGCACAGAAACGACTTCCAGCTTTTTAATTATTCAATTATCTGTGCGAAGACGAGCGGCCCATCTGCGGATCAGCCCTATTCATCATTGATTGGGAGAGACAGACGCGGGATCGTTTTACTCCATTAGCAGCGGGGCCGGACTCGGGCCCTTTATTGTAAATGAGGGCCACAATTGTGCGATCTGTCACCAAAAGCATTGGAGCCGTCAGGAGAGAGAGGACTCAGATGTCACGAGTAGACGGAGCGGAGCCGTATCTCGCTCTCGAGGGGAAGGAAAGACAGAGTCACTGACGATCCGGTTCGGCTCCGAGAACGACGTTATAGCGAGGAAACATCACGACTGTCTGATATAAAGAGACACGTGAAGACTCGTGCATGCATCGTACTTCATATTTCATCCAAGTCACGCTCTTGTAGTTTAATAGATGTTTGGTTTAGAACTTCAGTCATTGGTTAAACGATTTAAAGTCTATTAACCTGGATTTTCACTTCATTCTGCTGTGAAGAAGGTCTCCGTTTCTCCCACTTGAATAATTTACATCATTCGGTCCCAAAAGTGCTGTTAAAGACGGGATCAAATAAGGCCAATCTGAACACACACAACAACTTCAAAACCAACATATATATTATATATATTTTATTATATTATACTCTTCTATTACTCTTCTACTCTTTAAAAGAAAGAAAAAGAAATGTGGTTGTCATCAAATCAAAAATTGTGGACATTTATAGGGATATTGTGTTAAAAAAAATGTATGTAGTGTTTATTTATTTATTTTATTTTTATGCATTTAATTTAATTACTTTATTTATCTTTTTTTTTTTTTTTTTGCCCTGGGACTACAAATGAAAATTACACACTGGCTAAATCTGCCAACTTTACATTGATTTTATTTACACAGTTTTTTTTTTTTTATCTGTATATTGTATTATGTTTTTTTTTTTTTTTTTTACATTTTAACATTTTTTATGTAACAATTTTATTATTTTTACTTATTTTAATTTTTTACATTTACATATTTAATTTTTTTTTGCATTTTTATTTATTTTTTTGTACATATTTTTGTTTTATTTTTAACGTGGTTTTTTTCTACACATTTATTTTATTTTAATTTTTAAAAAAATTTTTTTTTACGTTTTATTTAGAAATGAACACAAATACTCTTTCTGTTTCTCCTGACGTCACCTAGGCCTAATAATGCAGGGTATAAGTTAAAAGTTAACAACCAATGAACAAATAAAGTATTATTTTTGCAAAATCACATCATGTCTGGCTCCATTTTAAACGGCCAGCTTTCACAACTCAATCAATCACTAATACACAAAACCTTTTTTTCCTTAGGGTATATTCACACCAGGAGAGTCCGCTAGTTCACTTGCTTTGGTCCGGACCAAATACAATGTAAATTTTTTTTGTTTGTTTGGCACGGCCCAAAAGATCCACACCAAGAGGGAAGCAAACTGGAGTTCGATTCAATCAAACCAAACAAGACAGGTGTGAATACACCCTTACTGAATAACTAGTTTCACTCAGAAGTACATCAGATCTCAAAGTAAAACAGGTCGAGCACTCAAAAACGCCATCAGTTCCTCACTAATAATCACACATCTGGAAAAGCCTGCTGAGAAATCTGATCCACAGCTAGAGAAACTATTATTAAGTATTTGGAGTCCTTTTGTTCTTGAAGTAACTCAAAAACACACATACAGAGGAGAAACTCTTTGAATCTCAATCTGCTGCTCATCTGACAGCAAAACTCACAGTTATGATCACGGTCTAACGCACATCAAGCACACACCAGCTTGCATTTTGTTACAATTAACGTCCAAAGGTCTGTTTTAAAGCACTTCTCACAAAACCACACAATATTTTCTCTTTAGAAGAACAACACTGACCTCCAGTGGCTCTAGACAGACATTCGCCAACACTTCTCAACAAAAACAAAAGGCTTTCTTAAAAACCAGATTTATGCATGCAATATATTGATCAAAAAATTATGCAAAAGAGCTAGAGATGTACTCAATCACTCAACGAGACAAGAGAATGACAGAGAAAGAGAAAAGAGTTGTGTAATAAAAACCCAAACACCTCTGCTTTTGTTTTGTCCAGCAAAAACCCCCACAAAACTCACTACTTCTGTCTGGATCCTCTGACCATTTCAGCACGGGACCAAAGAAAATGCACATTTCTAAAATAAACTTACTCATCTGGAAATGTAATATATGACATACAATATAGAGCCCTATATTGAGTGGCATTGCCTTATATGTTACTTGTAAGGCCATAAATTTATAAGGTGTGCAAATGTTACCATGGGAATTTTATATATGTGCATATGTTATTAATATCAAAATGCTGATTACATGCAGCAACCATGTCAACAATATATATATATTTTATTTATATATGCAATGCAACTTTATTAAAACAACATATACATGTATACAAAAAAATCTGTGTTCATGCATATTTATTTTTTTACACATTTTTAATTTGTTATTGTTATGTGTATTTTTTATTTTTTTTTATTTACTTATTTACATATTTATGTTTATTTTTTTAACAAATTAACGAATAAACGTACAAATACTTCTCTGAAGCATTTCCGTTTCACGTGGCGTCACCTCTATATATGTTTTTTGTAATAATCATTTAAAATATTTACTTCTATAATATCAGCATGTACTGACATTATATATACTGCATATTTACATGACATATACGTCCAAAAATGTGTTGCACATACATACACAAGCATTTCTATGGGCAACATGTATGTTGATATATGAAATCATTCCAATTTCTAAAAGGATTCATATGTTTTTACTTCAAATATGTACATATATTACATTTGTGTATGGGTATTTTAAGCGTGATTCACCAACCAGATGCACTTCTTAGTAATTCATGGACAAAAACCTATATATCAATTGACAGATATGCAACAAATAATATGCCTTGCACATAAATAATACATAAAACTCACAAAAAAAACACAGATTATGTATAAACACATGAGTGATGCTCACAGCAGATGAGCAAAGTGCTGTAAAGTGCTACACAGTCTGCTTTAAAAGTTCAGATGAGCTTAGAAAATGTGTATATTTATACCACTTCATATAGTTAATCAATTTCAAATGAAGAGAGCTGTTTTTTCTCCAAAACTGACCATGATTACAAATGTGATTATAAAGAATCAAAAACTGCAGGAGTCAGTTTAAGATACCAGCACAATAACACACTCAGCAAAATATGATCTAATTATCGTTGTGGATAAACTCCCAGAAAATATCATGTTGTGTCAATATTGCACACCCCTACGCTTAATGTGAGGGTGGATGCACGTACCAGTTTGTTCTCCTGCATGTAGATCCTCTGTAGTTTGTTGCATCCCTGCGCCAGCGCCACCAGACCCTCGTCACTGATGCTGTAGCACTGGCCAAAATGCACATCCTTCAGCTCTTTGCAGTGTTCGCCCAACTGCTCAAAACACACAAACATGCATTCAGTTCAGTACAGAGGAGATTCACAAAGTTATTTTGTCAGCCCCTTTGAGCTACAGTACTAGATAAAATATTATAATAGATCAAATAAGACTAACATTTTAATAACTTAGCAACACATTGGCATGTTGATGGTTCTCTTACACCTTTGCCAAAGTCAAATTCAAGCATTTTTACGGTGCATTTTCATGCAACTAACAGTACATATTAGCATAAACACACATTCTTCTCCACATTAAATCAGATGCTGCATATGCAGATCTGCAGTTTTGCTCAATTTTTTTTTTTTTAATATGCATTATGCAATATTATTTACTAATTATATAATATAATAAACAATTTAACAGATTATTCTGTATTCTATTGTAAGTATTGTGTAATTACATCCAAGCTATATAAAGCGCAAGCATCCTAACTATGTTATCTTATATTATCTAAAACACACACTGTTTAGTTAGAGAGTGAATTATTATGAAAGCCATGCAATTACAATTTCAAGCAGTTTCAAGCACTTTAGCAAAAACTCAAGCACTTTTCAAGCCTTGAATATATGGAAATGCAAGCATTTTCAAGAATTTCCAGCACCCGTATGAACCCTGGTCAGATAATAATTACATGCGGGTAAACAAATAAAATATTTATTTTTAGTGTTTTGTTTTTATTTTTAATATTTGTAAAATAGTTTATTTTTAAAATTGCATTTTTATTTTAATTTTTTCCATTTTCCATTAGGCCATATTTTCTAAATATGTTAAATTTTTTTAATTATGTTTATTTTAATTTTAAATATTACAATTTTTTAAATCTGTTTAAATTCTATTTAGTTCTATTCTAAATAGAATTAATAATGAAGTATATTTTTTAATTATTTAAATTAATAATTTTAATATTTTTTTATTTTACAGTTATGATATTGAATTAAATTACACGTATATTTTTTTATTTTATAGTTATGATATTGAATTAAATTACACATGCCATGATATGATATTTGGTCATAAAGCAAAAAACCTGAAATGTCGCATAAAACATGGATGGAAGCAGTGCTTTATTCGCAGATGTGTTCAGGAGAACAAAATCTTCCCTTCCTAGGAAAAAGCATCATAATATAATATAATAAAATAATTAAAAGTTGCTGCAACCATTGAAGCATGCAACTCTTTTTTCCCATTTTAAGATTTAATTTGCATCTTGGGTTTCCATCTAAAGTAAAGTAAAGTAAAGTAAAGTCGTGACGTATTGTCAAGTATGGTGACCCATACTCGAAATTGGTGCTCTGCGTTTAACCCATCCAAGTGCACACACACAGCAGTGAGTAGTGAATAAATGCACACACACACACACACACACACACACACCGTGAACACACACACGGAGCAGTGGGCAGCCATGCTGGGGGTTCGGTGCCTTGCTCAAGGGCACCTCAGTCGTGGTATTGAGGATGGAGAGAGCGCTGGACATTCCCTCCCCCCACCTACAATTCCTGCCGGCCGGGGACTCGAACTCGCAACCTTTCGATTACGAGTCCGACTCTCTAACCATTAGGCCACGACTTCCCCACAAGACTTCCCCACTTCCCCATCTAGTGTTTTTAATCGCAATGTCCCACATAAATTTGCATTAACATACGTGGATGGAAACACTGATAATGACTCATATTCATCACATGCATCCTTCGAGTGAGTTTGGAGCGGTCTGTGAAGGTCAGCTCACCAGTTTGAGAGCGTGGTCAGTGAGTTTGTCCTGATTGCCGACGTGAAGTTTCTGCAGGAGCGGGCAGTGGCCGGCCACGGTGCACAGAGACACATCGCTGAGCTGCTTACAGCGGTACGCCGTGTATTTGATCAGACCGGGACAGTTGGACGCCAGAGAGCAAACGCCGTGATCCTGAACGTTACGGCAGTCGGAGATGTTGATCTCAGTGACGTTCTGCCTCCGGGACGCGATCTTCACCAGGAGATCGTCTTTAACCTGCGCTCACACAGACAACAGATCAATCGCTTTAATATTATATACTATTTAATCCCACTGGTCACAGAAGTGACCGTAAAGAAGGTTTTCATTTATAAAGCTCTAAAAATGTTACTGACTGGTGTTTTTAGTGCATTTTCTGCAAATATGGAAAAAATAAAGGGTCTCTCTCAATTTCACATGATTAGTGCAGATTGTCACATGACCAGAGCAGTTTACTTCCTGTTTGTACCATGAGAGGATGATGTCTGCATCAAAGCTCCAAAACAATAGGCTCGTAAAGCATGTTAACATAAAGATATGACAAAGATTTTTGGTACACATTATCTTTAAGGTGTCTAGTATTAATATATGAATTCACAATTATTTCGTTTTGTTGAGTGTGGACATAGAGCAAGTAAACATGTTGATGGCAACAACAGTGACCGGTGGGATAATAACTATTGTTTTTGTATTTTAGTATACCTATTCAGAGTTGTATAAGGTTTTTGTGTAACAGTAATCATAGAATGTGATGAAACAGTTTAAAATGGTTAATAACTGGGCTGAGATATATAAGAATTTTGATGACTGCAGAAATAATTTAATTTCAGTATATTATCCCACCGGTCACAATAAAACACACTTCCATTAATTAAAAAAAATATTATTATTGATTATTTCAAGGGGTTACTAATGACACATCATTTTGATATTTTCATGTCTGAGAAAACATTTGGGATTAAATGGGTTAAGACTTTTTTTTTTTTAAATTGCTTTTAATTTCTCATTTTAATTTTAGTTCACATTTTAGTCATTTTGGTTTGTGATTGTGATGTTTAGTGATTTTTGCTTTTGTCATTTTTATGCATTTCTTTCAGCTTTAGTTTTTATTTCAGTTTTAGCTATTTTAATACTACTTTTAGCACTTAAATATCAGTTAGCTGCCAAGGCAACATTAGTCATTTTCTTTTTAGCTAATATTTATATTTTATTACAGCTTTAATTAAAATATGAAAATTATTTTATTCGTTTTAGCAAACAATAACTTAAAACTGTTTTTTTTTTTATTGCTGCCATTATACGGATGCATTAAAATGCAACAAAGCTTTCAGCTATAGTTCATAAAAAAAAAAATGCACAATTTGCTAAATAGTTATTAGGGCCACATGATTGGGGGGAAAAAACAATTGTGATTTTACTGATAAAACATTTCATTGTGATTTAAAATGCAATTTGTTTTTAAATCCAGGTTTGCTATACTTGTTTGTAGGCCGGCACAATTTGGCCAAAATTATAATTATTTCTTATAATATAATAATATCTAAATAAACAAAGAAAAATTACTATTGTCATTTTTCAGTGTAAAACACAAACTATTTAAGAAATATAATAGTAATAATAATTTTATTTTACATTACAACTGTAAAATTACCGTTCTAATATTTCCTTTTCAAATATTAAACCACTGAACTTTTATTTTGACAAACTTTTTTTTTTTTGATAAATTGATAAGATTAAAAATAAAATTAATTACCAGTTTGGGAACATGGTTGGTATACTACTTTGCTTTTCTTTTGATTATCTTGATCTTGCAGCCCTAATAGTTATGCACACAAATAATTCTACAACTAAAGCAGTTTTCTAGATAAATAAGGATAAGCACAAACCTGCTGGAGGCCGCTGAGATCGATCTGTTTCCAGAACTGAAAGTCTAAGCAGAGATCGCGCCAGTACTTACAGACCAGAGACGCACCCAGACATCGCTCCTTCACCGACAGGTGAGAAAACACCTGAGAACACATTACACACGGGGTCATCAACTGTCCATCACTGCAAACACATGAATGAATCAAGATCTGTACGGAAATTAGAGTGTCATTTTAATTAAACAATATTGAATCTCAGTACTTAAGCTGCAGGTTTGATTCGTCAACAGCATGCTGCTGATTACTTTTGTACAATAAACAGTTTTGTTATTGTGTTGGTCACCAGTTGATATCCAATGATGTTCAAACCATTGGTTTAAGCAAAACGCATAACTAATTAATACCACCATACTTCCCCAGCTGATTGATTACGTTAAGAATTGCAAACATTGTATGTATTACAAGTTTTATGAAGTGATATGATTAAATATGCAAAACGTGCATTACCTTATTAAACATTTGCACACATTTCCAGAATAAATCAAATAAAGTCAGGTTCAAAATTCTTGTTTGATTTTGTTGTAACATTTGATCTCACCACTAAGAGTTCTCCTAAATAGCAGTAAAAGTTTTCTCTTAAAACTATTCACAAAGCTGCTGAGACAAACTTGTACTGAGGAATAGAGAGAAGTCTTAAACTCAGAGTAAGGGGGCGGGGTTTACCTCGTTACTATGGATGATGTCATCAAGCTTATTAACTATGCACACAGTGATTGGCTGATAGTCTCTGTCAGAGATTTATTCATAGAGCATGATATTATGTTGCCACATTCAAGTAAAGATTTTAAAATGCAGGCTGTCATTAATTAAACAAGTATATGTTCAGCTAATTGTCAGCCTGTATGCTTCTCATAAACAATTAGTGAATATGCATATAAACAGCCTTTTAATGAACAGAGTAGAATAATCACGGCTGATAGTAAGACATGCAAACGTAACAGAAAAGCAAACTGGACTCAAGAACATCTGTTACTTCTTGTCCAGCTGATTAATGAAAACAAGGATATAATCAAAGGAACATTTAGAGTTGAGATAACCTCCAAAACCAAAGGAGATATCTTTTTAAAAGCTCATTATCGTCAAATATTTCTAAACTGTTTACGTTCCGAGGCAGATTTCCAGAAACAGCTATTTTAGGATGGTTTGTGACTTCGGACTCCTCTTCACTGCTCCTGACCTTTCACAGATTTAGGAGCTAGTTTTAGTGCTAAACACTTTGTGAAATACTCTTAGATTTGTTTGCACCCTCAGATTCCAGATTTTGAAATAGTTGTATCTCAGACAAATATTGTCTGATCCTAACAAACCATACATCAATGGAAACCTTGATGATGCTTTCAGATGATGTATAAATCTCAATTTTGAAAAATTGACACTTGAGACTGGTTTATGGTCCAGGGTCACATTTTCATTCGAGTACTCCGTTAAACAGACCTTGAGCAGTATAGACGAGGGCAGCTGGTTAATGTGGGATGTGTCTGTATTTTCAGCGCTCCTCGTCTCCTCCGAACTCTCGTTTTGAGGCGGCTGACAGCAGCAGGAGGAGGAAGAAGTCGAGGCGCTGCCTGCATCTGTATGCCGCCCCACGCCAGAGCCATCCTCCTCCAAAGGAGAGGAAGAAGAGGAGGAGGATGAAGGCAGCGAAGGGAGGAGGCACCGGCTGTCTCCTCGCTCCTCTCCGTTCTCCATGGCCTCCTGGAAGGCACAGCGAGGCTGCTTGCGGGGAGTACACCGCTGCAGCTCAGCACATTTACGCTTGCACACCATTTCAGAATAGTCAGGGTTGACGGCACAGAACAGCGCCGGGGGCCCGATCAGCTTGGAGAGCAGACTCCGACCCTGGCCCTCCCAAACGGCCAGCTCTCCCGGAGAGAGGAGGAACCTGGCGCACTCCTCGGGCGAGTTCAGCGAAACGTAGCGCTCGGCGAGTTTGGACACTGCCGCGCTCTCAAAGGGCCAATCGTCCTCAACGCTCCCGCTGCTGCTGTGCACGATGAAGCACAGCATACAGGGACCTTGAAGGAAGCAGTTCCTCCTCTTCTTCTTCTTGCGCAGCTTCCGTGACTTCTTCTTCAGGCCGTAACCATTTTTTGAGAGAAAATGGCCCATATAGATGATTCACGGTGACTCTGGGGAACGAGAGAGCAACAGAGGAAAAATTACAAGCAGTAAAAGCCACTTACATGTTTGTTTACAAGTTTTCACTTCATTTTTGCTTGAAAAGTAAAAGATCTGCTAATAGTGCAACATGACATGCAGACAAAAATAAGTGACCCTGCAGCACAAAAGCAGTCATGAGTAGCACAGGTATATTTGTAGCAATAACCAACAATACATTGTATGGGTCAAAATTATACATTTCTCTTTTATGACAAAAATCATTAGGATATTAAGATCATGTTCCATGAAGATATTTTGTAAACTTTCTACCGTAAACATATCAAAACTTCATTTTTGATTAGTAATATGCATTGCTAAGAACTTCATTTGAACAACTTTAAAGGAGATTTTCTCAATATTTAGATTTTTTTGCTCCCTCAGATTCCAGATTTTCAAATAGTTGTATCTCAGACAAATATTATCCTATCATAACAAACCATACATCAATGGAAAGATCATTTATTCAGCTTTCAGATGTTGTATAAATCTCAATTTTAAAAAATTTGACCCTTATGACTGGTTTTGTGCTCCAGGGTCAAATATATTTATCGTAGAATTTGTTCCAACAACTTTTTTAATTTGCTGTCTCGTTATAGTAATTCGTGGCTAGGTTGTAATAATTTTATTTATTTAAAACATAGCCATGATTTACTAAAACAAGGGAACAAATTAGTATGATGTGGCCTCAATTTATTAAAATGAGGGAACAAATTAGTACAAACGAGGGAATTAATTAGTACAACACAACCTAAATTTACTAAAAATGAAGGAAGGAATTCGTACACTGTCACTGCAATTTATTAAAAGTACAACATGGCCATGATTTACTAAAAGAGGGAAGAAATTAGTACAACGTGGCCACAGTTTACTAAAACAACAAATTATTAAAGCGAGGGAAAAATGTGTACAATATTTAAAAACTTTCCTATAACGTTTAATGTTCAGAATCACTATAAGTGTTCATAGAATGTAACATTTAAAACATTGATCAGCACAACATGTCAACTTCTGACTTAATCATCCAGTGGAGTGAGTTTGGGGCGGGGCTATATATTTGAGCAGCCAATGGCAGCAGGAGGCGTGTTTGGGAAACATGTTTGAGAACAGTCATTATTTTTGCAGATCCGTCTGATGACAGAAGATATATCTAGGGTATTACTATGTCATGTAAGTATTCATATTATATGTAGGTAGTGCTGATAGCATTTGATTTGTTTTGGTTTATTTTTTGTGTTGTTGTTATTGTTTTGAAAAAAAAAAAAAAGAGAGAGAGATAAAAGAAATGAGAAGATATCTGCAGACCCGTCAGCTGATAGAAGCTTCATTATTGCTCCTAAATAAGTAACACTTACTGCAGGAAACAGACTGAAGAATCGCCTTTTGCTCTGAACAGTGAATACGCACTAAAAATGAGATATTGACCCAGTTGCATCTTCACAAAACCATATCAAAGTAGCCTATATTTATGGCTGTTGCATTGTGGTTTAGTTACTCCAGGGGTCTCAAAATCATTCTGACAGACCAAAAATTATAAACACACTCTTCAGATGTTAAACTAGACACTTGATCCAGTGCCAACAACAAGGAAACAGTCTTATCAATTATTGAATAAACTGCACCAGCATGAGGCATAGGAAGATCAATACTGAATGTCCATCTAAGTTAACAAATGCAACCATATAAATACCATAAACATGTAATCCATTCGTACCATGGTATCACCACAGTACTTTTTGCATTGCTAATGAGTATTTAGAACAGCCAGGCTGCGTTATATGTCTGAAATATGATGTATAATGTGTGAGTGAAGCTCTGTGCTGCTGTTATCTCTCAGCAGCAACCCTAGAAACATTCTCAAACACTGCTGTCACTGTTTACACACACTGACCGCTCGTCGCTGAGTGTTGTTGTGTTTCATTGAGTGATAGTGGCGAAGGACGCCATTAAACTCCCTCATGAGGAAAGAAGCAACAGCGAACATCAGTCATAATAAAACCTGCCAATCCTCACCAGCTCACGCGGCCCTCAGCACCTCCTTCCCGAGCTCTCATAATCCACGCGGAACACAAACAGAAGCGAACGCGCCGCAAACTCGCGCTCGCTGTGTCAACCTGCTACAATGTTTCAAAACACTTCCGGATTTCAAATAACAGAGGAAATCCCGCCCACGGTTCGAGATGAGAGCGGGCGTTCATTGGCCAGATTACCTGTCTGTTATGACACGATGGCCAATCATTTGTGATTTAAAGGGAACTTTTTAAATACGGCTGTAAACACGCTTGATGCGACGCGAATGCATAAATTACTCGCGCTTAAGTTACTTTGTTAACCATCAACACTTAAGAATTCTGAAAGCGGTTTTGTTTTGGACATAGACAAACTTTTGCAAACGAGTTTTTATTAATCTGTCCAAATCATTCCAGCTATAAATCACTATAAAAAACCCCGTTATGAGTTAAGATTCATTTTAGCGAGTCGGTTCGAATGATTCATTCCAATGAAGCGCGATACAATGTGCATGAAGAATAATATTAATTGTTCCCAATATTGTTATCACCTCACAGTTGTACTTGTGAAGAATCCATTAGTTACAAGTCAAGTCAGAATTACTTATATAGTCCTTTTTTCTTGTACGTTCAAGGAGTCGGTTCAGATGATTCATTTCAATGAATCACGATTCAATTATTTTATGACGTCACTCAAACAAAGATTTATTTATTTTTTTCTGTTACAGGTCTAATAATATTAATTATTCACAATATTGTTACCACCTCACCGTTTTACTTGTGAAAAAGTACAAGTAAAGTACATGTTTTGAATGGTGCTTTCTCTTCCTTTTTTGTTTATTGAACTGTATGAACATTAAAGCAAAAAGCAGTGCATTTAAACACAGACAAGAAAAAAAAGAAAGGGAAAAAATACAAAAATATACATAGAAACAGATATATTGGCCAGGTAACAAAAAATAACAACAAGTAAAAAAACATCTCAAAAGGACACAGTGAATAAAGAGATACAGTTATTATTGCTTTTGGATTAATATAATTTTGCAGGATAGTTTCCATATATTTCTCTTGTGCGTTTATTTTAGTGAGTCGGTTCGGATCATTCATTCCAATGAACCGCTATACGATTCTTTTAAGACGTTACGTCACATAAAACACATAAAGATTCAGTTTCATCATGAAACCAGTGTCCAGGAGTAATAGACTGTATGATTACCACCTCAGACGTTGTGGAAAAAGTAATCAAGTTCATGTGAATTGAAAAAGTGCAGCTAAAATGGTTGGAAGGGAAATAAAGGAGCAGGAATAAAGTCATAAATGCCTGTATATGGTCTGATTGGCTGTATTTGTCCGTGATCCCGCAGGAATGGGCGTAAGCTTCCTAAAATAGCTCATGTTGTGAAAGTGAGCGCGATGGCTGCTGTGCTCCCGATAACGCGACAGATCGAGGAGATCAAACACGCTTCACACGGGCTCTGCATCTCTGAGCTTAATGACTGTCTGATATTTGATCGGCACGGTGTCTGGAAAACCTTCAACAGTTTGTTTCAACACAACAAAGCGATCATTATTTTTGTGAGGGTAAGAGAATCGTGTTCTATCGACTGTTTGAGGACGCTTTCTGAAGTTAAAACGTCTGGCTTGACTTTGCACGACCTTTTGCCAGAACATTAGCCTTTTCTTTATATTATGTGATGTAATATGTGACCCTGGACCACCAAACCAGTCTTAATAAAGCTGAATAAATAATCTTTGCATTGATGTATGGTTTGTTAGGATAGGACAATATTTGAAAATCTGGAATCTGAGGGTGCAAAAAAATCTAAATATTGAGAAAATCACCTTTAAAGTTGTTCAAATGAAGTTCTTAGCAATGCATATTACTAATCAAAAATTAAGTTTTGATATATTTATGGTAGGAAATGTACAAAATATCTTTATGGAACATGATCTTAATATCCTAATGATTTTTGTCATAAAAGAGAAATGTATAATTTTGATCCATACAGTGTATTGTTGGCTATTGCTACAGATATACCTGTGCTACTCATGACTGATTTTGTGCTGCAGGGTCAGACACATGTTATTTTCTGTATGTGATGTGTATTGATTCTCATATCCAAGTTTGTGATCATCATGCATGATTTTATCTCATGACCTTTAGAGTACAAAATGGGTTTTTTTTTAAACAAAGAGATTCTGTGACTTTTTTTTATATCTAATGCCTCATGGTTTTTAATTTATTTGTATTTTGGTTTAATTATGTTGCAGTGTTTGGCTCTTCTTGTACATTGCAAGAAATATTCTTCAAACAAAACTTCAGTTTCACAGCTATATTATGTCTATTCCAGATAATAATATTGTTTTCTCAAATATTTTACAGAACTTCTTGTGCTACACATGCAAAGAATATGTGGAGGATTTGGGCAAAATACCTCAGCAATTGTTGCAGGTGAGATGAGGATGTTAGGAAAATGCTGTTAAACTCTTTTGTCTGTAATATTTGGTTGAATATATTAATATAAAGGCAGAATAATGTTCAGTGTATGTGAAAAAAGGAACATCTTTTTTCCTTCTCTCACAAATGTAGGAATCGGATGTCAGATTAGTAGTGATTGGACAGTCATCATGGTGTCATATAGAGGTAGGATGGGTTTATTAATATATTGTTAAATTTGAAAAATATGAAAGGCTTGAAAATTTAGTCAAACAGTTGCTTATGGAAGTCTGTTTCCATGATGGGATGAACATAATAAAAAAGGGTTTCGAGATTTTTAATTCCCAGTTCATACTGTTTTTCTCTCTCTCACACAATTCTTAATGTTCTTTAATCTTGCAGTTTTTTTTTTCTTGATTAATCAAAAATCAACTTTTCACACAACGTTTCAGAATTTCAGTGGTTCGTATTCTTTATATTTAATATATATGGTATAAAAAAAATTTTTTTTATTGTACTTAATACATTATAATTTCAAAAAGACATTTGCAGTGGGTTTATAAAAGCTTTCTTTATGCACGTTTGAGCAGAGTTTGTGTTGTAGTTAGGATGATTCGAAACAATGAATCATGTTGATTCAGTTGATTCGAAGCTTCGAAAAGGTTTGTTTCTGCCATCACTACTTTTAATAGTGCAGTCGTGGCCTAATGGATAGAGAGTTGGACTTGTAACCTGAAGGTCGTGGGTTCGAGTCTCAGGTCCGGCAGGGATTGTAGGTGGGGGGAGTGAATAACCAACACTCTCTCCATCCTCAATACCACGACTGAGGTGAGACCCTTGAGCAAGGTACCGAACCCCCAACTGCTCTCCAGGCGCCACAGCATTGGCTGCCCACTGCTCCGGGTGTGTGTTCACTACTGAGTGTACACTTGGATGGGTTAAATGCAGAGCACTAATTCTGAATATGGGTCACCATACTTGGCCACACACCACTTCCCTTTCCCCTTAATTCCTATTTTACATCTTACGCTTCTGACTTTTTATTTCAGAATTCTGAGCTTGCATCATCTGTGAAATATAAACTAAGAATTGCGAGGAAAAATGTCCATAATGTGAGAGAAAAATTTGCAATTACCTGTTTAATAATTTTTTTAATCTAATTGCGAAAATGAGCTTCCATAGTTGTTAATGTTTACCAGTTTGAAAAACATATGAGCAAGATAAATATAACATGCAACACTGTGTCAGGTAGTTTTGATTGCAGCTGGAAGTTTGAGCAACTGCACGAAATCTGCATTGTTCCAGAGCTCTTAGTAAAAGGGGTATTGCTTGGGAAAAAATGAGACAAATTTATATTTTAGACCAACTCAGTTTTCTGAAACCAATCTAGCACTAGAAAGAAAGGGAGTTGAACAAAAGTTGAACACGCTTGCACTTGCCTTGAGAACATTTTCAATTATTGTTTTAGTAACGATTGTTCCCTTTCATAGGTTCACTCAATGCTGTGTAAGTTAAGACGCTTTGGGAAACGCCCCTGGGCGTGCCGATTGCCTGAAGCCCTTATAGAATGACGCCAATTCATTGGCTGATGGCGCGGATGCCGTCTTCGACGTTCTTACGTCGCCTCCTTAGGAGCAGTAGGAGCAGCGCCCCGGCTCATCACCCTCCGACCACGGTCTGGGGAACCCGCGGCCGACCATTGCCCCACCGGTGACAGGCCTGCCGCTTCAGCTCCATCGAGACGCTCCTGACTCTCGAGTCAGGTTGAGGAGAGTTTTCCGAGAAACCTCACGAGGCAGGGCCAGACCGTTCAAACGTTTCTGCCCGCCTCTAACACACTCCCCTCACTCAAATCTGTCACATCCGCCCAGCAGGTTTCGGTGTGCAGCAAACGGCCATCTTCAATCTCTTCCAGTGTGGCAGTCGGGAGACGCATCAGACGTTCTCCCCCTAATACCTGTTCCTTCATCACCTGTGGCTCGCGTGACGGGGTACATGTTCGGTTCTCTCCCACAGCCTACAGGCACGGATTCACTTTCTCCCATCTCTCAGGGGGTGTCATGTTATTGTCAGGACGGACAACATGGAGGTAGTATCCCATATAAATCACCAAGGGGGTTCATGGTCGCGCACCCTAAACAGGCATGCACGCCGTCTCCTCCTTTGGGCTCAGGACAAGTTCCTCTCCTTGAGAGCGGTTCACGTCCCGGGAGTCTTGAACCTCGCAGCCGACTGATTCCGGCAGTTCTATGCAGGGTGAAGGAGAGCGGTGTCCGTCTGCTACTTATAGCCCCGTTCTGGCCATCCCATACGTGGTTCTCGGAGCTGATTCCTCTTCTATATCGGCCCCCTTGGGAGATTCCGATCAGGCGGGACCTGCTCTCTCAGCTTCAGTGCAAGATCTGGCACCCTCAACCCGAGATCTGGAAGCTGTAGGTATGGCCCATCCAGGGCCACAGGTTTTTATTTCTGGTCTTCCTGCTGAGGTTCAGGAGACCATCGCTAGTGCCAGAGCCCCCTCCACTAGGAAGCTGTACTCTTCCAAATGGAAGGTCATTGAGTCTTGGTGTTTAGCCCACGCAGTGGACCCAGTTAGCTGCCCTATTGGTTCAGTGCTGGAGTTCCTGCAAGTGAAACTTGCGGCAGGCGCAGCTGCTGCCACCTTAAGGGTTTATGTTGCGGCCATCGCTGCTCGGAGAGAGCTGGATGAGGTTCCCCTGGGGAGACATCGGATGGTCTCTACGTTTATGCATGGTGTCCGGCATCTGAGACCAGGTGAGTTGGAGTTCCTTCTTGGGACTTATCTGTCGTCCTTGAGGGTCTAATGGTATTTGAGCCCTTAGAGTCAGTTCCAGAACGGATTCTGACTCTCAAGGTTACTCTTTTGTAGGCGCTAACGTCTTTAAAAAGAGTTGGGGACTTGCAAGCTCTCTCTGTCAGTGAGATGTGTATGGGCTTCGCCCCGGGTCTGGTCAAGGTGACCTTACGGCCTAGTAAAACTTAAAGGATTAGTTCACTTTTAAAAAAACTTTTGCTGATAATTTACTCACCCCCATGTCATCCAAGATGTCCATGTCTTTCTTTCTTCAGTCGAAAAGAAATTAAGGTTTTTGATGAAAACATTTCTCCATAAAATGGACTTCATTGGGATCCAAACGGTTCAAGGTCCAAATGACAGTTTCAGTGCAGCTTCAAAGGGCTTTAAACGATACCAGACGATGAATAAGGGTCTTATCTAGCGAAATGATCGGTCATTTCAAAAATAAATAAAAAAGTTTAAGTTTTATAAGCACAAATGCTCGCCTTGCTCTGTTCTGTGATGCGCGTTCGTGACGTCACGTAATACGCAATGACGTTGAAAAGGTCACGGTTGAGGTAGGCGGAAGTACCGAGTCAGTGTTTACAAATGTGCGGAAGGAGGACCATATACACATATTCAAATGTCTTTGTGTCAGTTTATCGTTTAAAATGCCCATTTCGTGTGCGCCTACTGACTCGGTACTTCCGCCTAAGTCAACTGTTTTCATCAAAAACCTTAATTTCTTTTCGACTGAAGAAAGAAAGACATGGACATCTTGGATGACATGGGGGTGAGTAAATTATCCGCAAAAGTTTTTTAAAAAGTGAACTAATCCTTTAAGGTTTTATCCGCATAGTTTCACTCTCAGGTGGTCACACTTCACTCTTTCCATCCTCCTCCCTTTTCTTCAGTTACTTGCGTAACCCTTGTTCTCTGAATAGGGAACGAGACGCTGCGTTTGCTGCCAAGCTCCTCACGCTGCCGACAGGGGCCTTTTCGGCAGAGAAACCTGAGGAGCAGATCGCCCGTTCGCCAGTATAAGGAGACGACGTAAGAACGTCGAAGATGGCATCTGCACCATCAGCCAATGAATTGGTGTGATTCTATAAGGGCTTCAGACAATCGGCACGCCCAGGGACGTTTCCCAAAGTGTCTTAGCTTACACAGCGCCTCGTTCCCTATTCAGAGAACAAGGGTTACGCGAGTAACCAGAGACGTTATAATAATACAAAACTACTCAAGATTGTCTTGTATCCTGTGATTTCTTTATGTTGTAGGCTTTCTGCTCCCTGACAGGCTATTCTCATGAAATATATGTTGATCCGGAGAGACAAATTTACAAAAAACTTGGAATGAGAAGAGGAGAGACATACATGGAGACACGTAAGAAACACTGAAGCAGTAGTGCTTGATTTTGTCCTTTTATGTGTTAAATGCCAAAAATAGTTGCTCTGGAGCAAGAGTGCGATTGTTGTAGAATTCAGTAATATTTTTAGACATCTTAAATTGACTGCATGAAAATAGAAGCTGCTTTTGTCATTGTATACACTTCTCTTGCTTTCTTTTGGATGTGAATGCCAAAGAATGTTGTGTTTGATTGAATGTGCATTTAGCTTCCAGCAGTCCGCATGTGAAATCCGGTTTACTCGTGGGGAGTCTGAGGAGCATGTGGCGTGCCATGACCAGCCCTGTGTTTGACTTCCAGGGAGATCCGCTGCAGCAAGGCGGAGCTCTGATCGTAGGCCCAGGTCACTCACACGCTTTCTGATTCTGCTTTTATTTCCATATCTTGACATGATCTAAACATTTTGTTTTATTTCTCAGGTCCAGAGGTTGATTTTGCCCATTTTGACATGAACCGGCTGGACCACATGCCCATCAACTGGTTGCTTCAGTTAGCTGGCCTTCCAACACTAGACTTCAGCGATTCGCCCAAAATCATTGATATCTAAAGGAAAAAAGAGCTGTTACGCCACGATGAAACTGCACTCGATGCTTGTAGCGGTCATAATGCAATGATGGTCTTTGGTTGAACTCTATAAGCTCAATATTGTTGTTGTATATAGTATTGTTTATATATATATTATGTTCAATAGGAACAAGCCATTCCACTGCTGGGGACCCTTGATTATATTTGTGTTACGTTACACATACTGCATATTTATTATATATATACAGTGGTGTGAAAAAGTGTTGGCCCCCTTCCTGATTTTTTTAAATTTTTTTGCATGTTTGTCACACTTTAATGTTTCAGATCATCAAACTAATTTAAATATTAATACACAAGTAAACACAACATGCAGTTTTTGAATGAAGTTTTTTATTATGAAAGGAAAACAAAATCCAAATTACTGCGTATTACATTACGCTGCATGGGTTAAAGTTCCGCCGGTGCCCGGATGTTGTGGCGCAGTGACGTCACTCGCAAGGCTTTTAGAAACTTGCCCTCGCTACGTCACTGGCAGGACAACGGGCTCAAATATACCTCGGTCTGCGGCGCATGGAGCCGATAGAAGCCGGACTATGCAGACTAAAGCGCAAATACTGCTTCCATCGCACGGTCGCGTCTGAAACGCCATCTTTTCGCGCGTAAAGAAGCGATGAAGCGCAAAAGCGAGCGACGGAGCGAGTCGAGGAAGAGACTCTGCGCGTCTCTGAGGCACCAGACCGACTCCAAGAGCGATATTTACCTTCGTATCACAGGTGAACAAACTAGAACGATTTTAAAGGTTAAACCGCCATCGAGTACTATCATACAAGTCCTGTCAGGGGGTTATTTGGCGGTTTATAGCACCGGATGGTCGCTTTAACATGAAACATGAGATCACATCACAAACTAAGTGCTGTTTATGTCGAGATAAGCGCTGATTATAGGTCAGGGTCACTCTTAGATGGCTTTATTAACTAGTAATGGTGTCTGTGTGGAGACGGAACGGTTTTCTTTGTTCTGTTTGCTGGATGTAACGTTAAATCACAGAAAGTGGATCAAAGCGTTCAGTCAAAGCAGAATGAGATTCTATTGGCTGATCGGCGCTTCTCTCCTAGCAACGGCTTGGACAGCGAGCCAATTGGAGTCGAGTGCTGCCTGCCGTTCGATTTAAATTCTGGAAGGAGGGGCTTAGTTTGATTGACGTGTCAGTGTTGCGTCCGTCAGCCAATCAGGAGACGGGAAAGGGTTAAAACTGCGCTGAACTTTATTCAGACTTCAGGCGAGAGAAAGATCGCTTGTGTGGCGTTATTTACACAATTTAAACGGAGGCATAATTCTAATTACATTTTTTTAAATGCAGGCTTCATTGCATAAAACAGGCTAAAATAAATAAAAATTCGATCCATTTCTTGAACTTGATTTCTTTATAAAGTCGACGGAAATTAGACTGTTTTGTTTGAATGTGTTGCCTTTAGAGTGAAGTGTTTTTAATATTAAGCTAATTTAAACCAAGACTAAATAATGCTCCGGAACAACGTTACAATAGAAACGTGCGATCTGTCAAACTGCATCGAGTTCATTAAAGGTGAGGCTCATATTTCTGTTTTCTTCTGAATAGTGCACATGTTTTGTTGTCTGAGAACTCACTTCCGGTACGCGGATTCAGATTCATTGACTCATACGTGTTTACATTCACTTCAGTCATTATGAGAGATTACCATATAGTTTGTTTTCTTGTGTTTTTCAGATCAGCTGTATTTTGCTATTCTTCATCAGAAGGTGAAGAGCACTCCTGAGAGACACTGTTTCTGCATCGATGAAGAGCTTTCCTATGAGAAGTAAGAGTGGAATTGTGCATTACTTCTTAATGCTGTCAAATAGCTCATGATTGGGGACATTAATACACTAAACACTATAAAGTATCATATTTGATGCATGAAAGGCCTCTAAATGTTCATCTCTCGATCATCATTGGATTGCTTTGCATTATATGTATATGCATACTAAGACATATTATTGGAGATGCTTTTATATCATTTATGTAAGTATCTGCTATACCGTTATAAGGATCTCATAGATTTACATTACGAGCCACAGAAGTGCATCGTATAAATATCAGCATTTGCACAAAATTGCATATTTCTGATTAAAACTGAGCCTTTTTTCCTCTTTATTCTCACTGTATCAAATTATGAGGCATAAACACCTGATGGATTGAATATTATGAAACACATGCACACATTTTTTTTAAATATTTTGTCTAAAAGTTCAATATTAAGTGTTTTCTTCCCCAAATCTGTTAAATATGCATGTTTTTTATTGATCGTACCAGACCTTTATCAATGACCTCTTCGATTTTTCTATTTGAACAGCTTCTATGCGGACTTCGGCCCGCTCAACCTGGCCATGTTTTATCGCTTCTGTTGCAAGCTCAACAAAAAGCTGAAGGTGATGACGCTTCATTACACTGTTCTAATAAATGCAGTATCTGCATGCATTGCATGTTATGTTTTTGTTTTATTTAAATGTTTAGTTTTGTATGTAAGATTTGTTTAAATGTGGTGTTTTTAAATGTGTGCTCTTCTAATTCAACAGTCTTGTGCTCTTGCAAAGAAGACCATTGTGTTTTATACCTGTGGTGACAGAAAGAAACAAGCCAATGCTGCGTATTTGATCGGCTCTTATGCTGTAAGTTTTCCCGTCCAGCTTTTTTAGCCCAAAAACTTGCCTGATGGGATGCTCAAATATATTTCTAATGGTTTTACATGTATATGCATGAACTTTGCATCTAGTTCTAGATTTTTAGGTGTAAAGAGTCACTCTTGTTTGTCCTCGTTTGTAGGTAATGCATCTACAGAAAACACCAGAAGAAGCGTACAGCCTTCTGGTCTCTCAAAATGCGTCTTATCTTCCTTTTCGGTAGTTGAAATCTATCCCCTTTATTTAAGAACATGCATTTTATGAGACTTTTAAATGTTTAAATCAGAAGCAATCTCCAAAAGCAATCCTTTGATCAATTTCTAGGTTTCTGTTCGTCTTTGATTTAATTTTTCATTGCATTCAACAGAGATGCATCTTTTGGATCTTGCATGTACAATCTGAATATCCTTGACTGTCTGCTGGCCGTTCACAAGGTAATCCAGAGTCTTTCTGAAGCTTCATCAGGCGTGTTTTCCGGTCCGCTGTTCCTGCTGATCGCATGTTGTGTGTTTCAGGCTCTGCAGTTCAGCTGGCTGGATTTCTCAGAGTTTAATGTGGAGGAATATGAACATTATGAGGTGAGTTTTCTCTGATATAGAATGGTAAAGCTTAAAGACCCGGTTTTCACAGACCGGGCTTACCTTAAACCAGGACTAGGCCTTCGTTAAATTAAGATAGTTAAGCAGCTTTTATAAAAATGTCTTGGAAGAGAACTTTACAGGTGTGTATCTTGAGACAGAACAACGGCACTGACATATTTTAAGATATGTCAGAGCAAGATTTTTTCAGTTGAGACAGCTCAAGCGTGCATTTTAGTCTGGGACTAACCTTAAGCCTTGTCTGTGAAACCTGGGAAAAGAGTTTAGCCACACACTGACAGTCTCAATGATGCTTTAATATCTTTTCCAGCGGGCAGAAAATGGAGATTTCAACTGGATAATTCCAGGGAAGTTTTTGGCTTTCAGCGGCCCTCATCCAAAGAGCAAAATTGAGAACGGTGCATATGGTTTGGCTTTCATTTACCATGGATTTACTGTAGTAACACTAACTGCATTGTGGTGTTTTATTAGAAATGTGGGTTTTTATATCAAATGTTTTATTATATTATTAGTTTAGACATTAAATGCATTAAAGGAATATAATTAGTTTTTTTGTGATTAAGCTATAGCATATGTGGATTTAGCCTATATTAAATGTTTTTAGACATACAAATACCTAAAAACCATATAGTTAAATTTTTACCATGGTATTGAGGTGTGATATGTGTGTGATTTTAACTGTGTTTATGATGATTTAAATGTATTGCTACTATGGAACACCAATGATTAATAAAAAAACAATTAAACTATTGATTTTGATAATGAACAAAAATCAAATATTGCTATCAAATGTGCATTTCTAAGAGACAGAAAAGTAATTTTAGGCCATTATTAATATTATCAGGTAGCACAAACCTGTTTCTTGATTTGAAACAATATTACACTAAACTAACTAAAAAATGTATTTTTCTATTCTTATTTATTTTAAGGACAATTAATGGTCTGGTTTCAACAACTTTCACTTTGGAGCAAAAATTTGGCTTTAAACTTGAAAGAAATAAAGATTTGACATTTATTGTGATGATTATTGATATTGACTGATTTGAGAAAATATATTTGGCCATATCGCCCAGCCCTAGCTTTGACTTTAGTCTGAGATGAGAGCTGGAATTATGTACAGATTTATATACTTTTCTCTCCCCCACCCCCTCTTCAGGATACCCTCTTCATGCTCCTGAAGCGTATTTCCCCTACTTCAGGAAGCACAACATCACCACCATCATCCGGCTCAACAAGAAAATGTACGACGCCAAGCGTTTCACAGACATGGGCTTCAAGCACCACGACCTGTTCTTTGTAGACGGCAGTACGCCCAACGACGCCATCGTCACCAAGTTCCTGAACATCTGCGAGAATGCTGACGGAGGCATTGCTGTCCACTGCAAAGGTTTGGGGTTTTCAAGCCTAAAATAGTCACGCGAAGACGTCATATCTTGAAAAATGTGCCTACATTACTCAGGCCTGCACAGAATCTTTCCTGTGTTGTTGTTTATTGATTTTGCATGTAAACCTTGCATGTTTTCTCACCTACATATGTTTTAGTTTTACATCTATTCATTTAGCATATACTTTTGTCCAACGCGACTGCAACAGGCGGTTCATCTACATGTGGTGTTGTAATCAGCATTTTGTTCTACACGTGAACACAAATCATTCACAAAAGTACACGCATCCCAACCTAGATACTTGTTTGGTTCAACTAATATGCTTTCAGCTACTAACACAATACCCGTATATTTAACCTAGGGCTGTCAAGCTATTTACATTTTTATTCTAATTAATTACATGATTAAGCTTATTAAACACACATCAATTTTGGATGTGAAATTACCCCAAAAAGATCATTTAAAGTCATTGTTGTGTTGGATGAGAAAACCATTCAATAGAGATTACAAAAGCATCAGAAAGAAATATTCTGATTCTGCATTGCATAAATTATATTAAATGGGTTTTAACTATGAGTACTGAAATCTGAAATTATTTTTTTTAAAAAGGAAATTAATAATTCAACTGATGGCTGATTCATTCAGAAACCAAGCAAGTGACTCTCTAATGAATGAGTCACTGAATCATTGACTCACTTGATTCATTCAGTAACGAATCACCGCTGTTTGTTGATTTAAAGACGCTCAACAGTTCTGCTGTTGCTTTGATTGGAACCATTTTCGTTTGCAAAATTAAGCAAAAACGGACAATGTTGACTATTGTCTAAAATTTAACCTCTTTTATTGAACTGCTGTATAAAATCAATATCACAGTTGCATTCATGCAGATATTGGGGAAAAACGGCACTCTTGCTGGTGTGATATTGCTAAACTGTCATATGATATAAATATCAGAGGCTAATTTATCTTTTGCGCTCATATCTTGAATTTTGGGCTTATTTAACTGCATTCTAATAGGCTTCATCACGCAATCAGTCATCCTGCATCATCAGAAACTGCATCAGTATAAGATGAAAGACAGGTTTTGACGGGGTGCTGTGTTAAATGCATTAATTATTACAACACATTAAATTGACAGCTGTACTTTAAAAAGCCATTCTGTATAAATCCACTTATAATTGTTGCATTAATTTTATTGCATGATTCAGCAAGTCCACCTCAGTTCATCAGTGGATGTGAGTCTTCCAGTGTCATGAAGTAGAGATATTAACAGGCCAAACCACCGTGTGTTTCAGCCGGTCTGGGCCGAACAGGGACTCTGATTGGCTGTTATATGATGAAACACTTCAGACTGACTGCAGCTGAAGCCATCGCGTGGATCAGGATCTGCAGACCCGGCTCAATCATCGGACCTCAGCAGAACTTCATCAATGAGTGAGTCTTCCACATGCACTTTGATTCAACGCAATATATCTGTGTGCCAATCTGTATTAGGCATGGGTGAAATGGGCTTAAACATGTATCACGATAATTCATGGTATTTATTGCGATAACGTTATCAATGAGTTTATCAAAAAGTATTATCTTTCCTATTTTTACTCTATAATGCTCACAACACCCTATTTTGGTTAATGTAATGACGGTTTAATTCATACTGGAAGCCAGGGGGCGCTCTTGCCTAGAAACACATATGCATCGCAGAAGTAATAGTACTGTCGACGCTCCCTGATATGGAGCTTTTCCAGTTATCGCTGAATAAAACAGAGAAATTTTAACTGATGAAACTTGAAGACCATAAACATACGATTGCACAAAGTGTAGGTTTATGGTTTGTGTTCTTCAAGCTATCTTGGGTATTTTTTTATAAGGAAAGTATATTTATAATACAATGCTAATTGACATAGCCTTTATCACTGTATATCATACTATCATTCTGTGATATAAAACAACGTCTGGTCACCAAGAATTTAATTTAAACACTCGATTATGATAAGTTAATTTGGAGAAAAGGCATGTGACTAAATGATATCTTTGTTGGGCAACAGGTTTGTAAACAGGCTCAAACACATGCAAATCTGTATCGCACACATGCTACTGTAGTTTATTTATTCAGACCGATTTGTTTTGTGCACTGTACAGCCCTGACCAAACCAGGTCTAGATTGTAGAAGGATCTCCTCATTAAGCGATAAACTCCTCCTCAGTTTCACATCCGCCACAGAAATGTCAACAACTAGACTTTATCGTTATTATGGCAGAAAGAATAATTCTGATCATGGGGAGATTTATCGCAAATGATAAGATATCGCCCATCCCTAATCTGCATAGGGTTTCTGCTTTTTAGAAGCCCTAATACTAATTAATACATGCCTTAATATAACAGAAAGCAGGCGAGTCTGTGGGAAGAAGGTGATTTGCACCGGCAAAAAATAAATGAGCAGGAAAACGGCTCAAGTAAAACGGCAGTGGCTGGAATCCTGTCTGGAGTGGAAGATATTTCCATTAATGGTACAAACAAGAACATTTCACAGAGGAGAACTGCTTCTGAAACTGTGAGTAAATCTATTTATTCTGGAACATCTCAGTTTGTGTGTCTGTTTTGCCTAACAGCGTAAAGTTTAGTGCACTTTGCTGAATTATATGGCCAAGAACTGCCCACTTGCATAGGAAAATAGGATGTTTTTGTTTTTGCGATTGCTAACCAGGTTGTGTTTTTCATTGGTTAGCACACTGAGGAAGAGGAGGAGGAGGAGTGTGGAGGACTCACACAAGGCGACAAACTAAGAGCTCTGAAGAGTAAGAGGCAGTCCAGAGCGTCCACAGGTTCAATATCGTAAGTTTTTCTCTGTTACATCACTCTTCTGTCCATCCATATACATGTAGCCATCGAGACCTGACGGTACGAGTCCACTAGTGTGGAAGAAATCTGCTCCTGACCCTTCATTATAGTCCGAGATTGATTTCAATACACAGTTAATAAAGTCATATTTTATCAGGATTTCAGAATTATTAATTTTACAATGATTTCAAATCAAAGCCTATATTTCACATTCCCAAGTTTCAATGGCAATTTATTAGACTCTTGTAATCTTTGGTTTTTGCAAACTACGTTTGAAATCTGAATTCAAGATGATGTAGCAAATTAACCCAATTTTAAGCCTGACGTGAAACCGTTTGTTGAATCTTTGGAAAATCTGAAAATATAGTCTGATATAGTGAGAATATGGAGGAAAAAAACGGCTCAGTTTTATTCAGTGACTCAAACAATATGAATTTGCTGCAGATGCTGATAATTATGATTAAATTCTGATGCTTGTAATGTAAATCAATGAGATCTTTATAACAGGACAGCAGATACTGACATAAATTATTTAAATATCAGCGGTCACTCTATATCTCCAATAATATGTCTCAGTAAGATGAGATTGAAATGATCCAAACATATAATGCAATGCTGATTGAGAGAAATAAACGCTCCTCAGAAGATCCTGATGATCAGATTTGAGACGCACTGATTTTTCTAAAAAACTGATTGCTGGAGAATCAAGTAAAGCTGAGCTGCTTCAGTCCAGTAAGAGTTCATCTGGAAATATGACTGCAGTTATTCTGACATTTACTTGATTAAAAAGTGACCCTTTACACCTAAAAGAGTCTAAACTATCAATCAGATGACAGAAGTATGGATTAGATTGTGTGCAACAGCAACATTTTGATATTTGTTTATCATTTAGAGGCCTAGTAGCTCATTTAGTAGCTTTATAGGGTTGAGAACTAAATCCGCCAGCATTTAAAATAAACACAGCAATCTGTACACCAGTGGACATGTACCGTATGGAGAGAGTAGCGTGTTAGACACTCATCCAGTCGGATCACATGCATATGTAGTGGTTTTCTCGTGATGATGGATGTTTAAGTGTTTGCATGATATGTTAGACTAACTGCATGAGTTAAAAACATCAGTCTTCCTGTTAGTGATTGTGCCGGCGAGACCAGAGACTCCAAAAGCCTTTTATCACACGGCAGGCGAATGGTAGTAAAGTGCTGCAGTTTGCTGGGCTCGCTGTGGCCCGACTGTTGTGTGCCGTTGAAATGGTAGCAGAAAGACAGGGCTTGAGAGACACCCGTCAGGTAAGTCCTGAGACGTCATCATGTGCGAATATGCGGCTGCTGCAGGGCTTCATTTCATCTCGTGCCTTTTGTTTTTAACATTTAGACTCATTCTGCTTCCCCGTTCGCTGAGAATCAGCGTTTTTAAAGCCAAGACTCTTTTTGGAAAGTGCATAGCAGGGGTGGGCGATATGGCCAAAAATATCACATCACGATCAATTTATTTATTTATTTTAAATATCACGATTCTTTTTCGTGTTGGTTTTACTATTTTGCAAGTTGTCTGAGTATTACAGCCAAACTAAGTTATAAAAACACAGCCTTTCAAGGTAACAAAAGTATAAAAAAAAGAATGGCGGATATTTAGGCCAAAGTGGGCGAAGATAAAAATCTTTGTCATTATTTTAGGTTTGTTATTAAAAAAATACAAATAATACATATACACATAATAAAACAAAGTGTAGGTAAATAGGTGTATTTATCAGCAGCATTCAAGAAATTGAATTTACAAATATAAAAATAAAACACTATGTAGATTGATTCCTATTAAAGCAACTGTATTAACGTTTTATGCCTTTAATGACAGTCGGCTGCATGTTTGATACTGTACCTTTAAGAGCTGAACGCATCTAATATAGAGGCATCTTACAAGGGTAAATAAAGACCTGGGGCCGGTTGCATAAACCATTTAGACTAGTCTTAAGTTAGTCATCTAATATTTATTTAATTTTTTTTTTTTCAGTTATGAAAAGGTAGATTGGTTTTATTTGTATTGGAAAAGCAGCTGCTAGTTGGTCAAACTAGTTCTTAAGACACAAGCTAAGTGTCCATTTAAAAACAATGGGTATAAGGGTAATATTTTATGTATTTGAGGTCTTAGATGTGGGAAAGAGAGTAAAGGGAGAGAGGGCACACATGCACTTTAGGTCAGCATTGCCGTCTAATCAGCCAATATTGTCTTAAATAACCTGCATAGCACTTCATCTTTGGGATTTTGACCAAATATATTCAATCTTGATTTTTGTCAAATGTTGCAACAATTTGTTTTGTTGTTGTGAAAAATGACAGATTTAGACATATAATGTAATAACAAATATTAAAAAAATGCCTTTAAAGTAACTACAAATGAGCGTGTAAAGCAAATATCTTTAAAAGAAATTCCTTGTGGCGCATGTTCTCACCTTTTTTCCTCCTTACCTGTGCATCTCTGAAAGTGTTTATGGGGTCACGACAAAAGTCTCACCATAACTGTGTTTTTCCTGTTAGATGCATGTAGAAATCTACCTTCACATTGTTTTCAGCCCTTATTGTCTAACAAACATGCATGATCTTCTCAAAGTAGATGTTCTAACGAAGTATTTCACAAAGTCTTTGCTTTGCACGATGTTGTTGGATGATGTTTGTGCTTGATTTGTCATGCATGAAGTGTATTAACTGCTTTGTGTTGTTGTAACACACTGTGGTCAGTTTGCTTTGATCGTCTTTTTCATTTGCACTGCAGACTGGATCTGATCTCAGACGGCGAATAGATTCAGTTTACAATTGGAAACAGTTTCTGTCTAGTAGGCTTAAGCTTTGTGATATTAAAGTGCCAATAAAGAGCATTTACTCCCTTTTTTGCACTACTGCAGTGATGATCAAAAAACCTGAAAAAGGTCCATAAACCCTTATGATGCATTCAAATCCGGAAAAAAAATGCAGTTTTTAAGAAGGAATGAAACTTTGCAGATACTTTAAGATCTTCAAAATACCCATTTATGTTTTCAGATTTTTTACAGTTATTTTGTATGAGATATAACCTTTAAAATAAATGTTACACATTTCATGTTCAGGTCATTTTGACCCGGGGATGTATAGAGTACCATTAGGTGTCAAAAATAGTTTCATTAAAATTATTTATGATGTTATATGTGTCAAAAAAATTTTGTAAAATATATTTAGCCTTTACCTCATATCTCCAACACTTTTGGGACTGAATTTTGTTGATGAGCATGAATGTATACCTCTATTGACGAACCATATGATTGCAGCATGAAAAATTAATCACTTTTTTTCATCTAGAAGTGAAAGTTTATGCGAGTAAAATTAACTTATTTTGTTAGAAATAAATGTTTTAAATTCAAAAGATTTTATTAAATTCCATTCGTTGCATTGGGGTTAATGCTGGTAATTATCAGATTCTTATACATTTCATACAATATCTACATAATTTCTCATCAATACTGAAAAGAAATATAAATATATACTCTAGTGAAAAATAAATGTACTTATGTATTTGAAATATATTTATAGTATACTACAAATACATTTTCATATTTATGTACTTAATAAAATGCCCTGCAGTTGTACTTTTAGTACACTAAACTGGAATACTAAAAGTCTGTTAAATTGGAACAACTAATTTTGTACTTGATGCACTTTAATTATGTGGAAGTAGTGCTGAAGTCCAATTAAAGACATACTTGGTATATTTGATTGTGCTAAAGTGGAACTATTGCAAGTATACTTTGGTACACTTTAAATATTTTGCATTTAAAGGGCAATATTATACAATCATCATTAAAATTGACATTAAAAAGCATTTTAGGCTTACTAATAAGACATGTGCATTGTGCACCAGTAATACTCCAAATAAAGTTTAATTAACAATTTTATATCCGTATGTCTGGAGTTATCTGTCAGTAAATATGTTAATAGTTTTGAACTATACTTTGTATGAAATAAAATGTATTTTAAATATAACTTTTTACCAGGGTATATAAGGGGTAAATGCAGTAATAACATGACAACATTCACTCATTAATGAAAAATTGCTGAACAAATACAGTATGGTTTTAGTTGGGAAAACATTAATTGTGAAATAGTTGAATGCATTATGAGGGTTAAAACACATGGTCCTGATTCCTGCTGTGATCTCAGTGTGAACAGGCAGAAGTGGAGTGAATGTGGATTACTCGCGCTACAGAGATCCATCCGGTGTGCGGTGGGAAAAGACGAGTCTCCTGTCTTCCTTCCTTGTTGTTTTTGTTCTGAATTTCGCCCCTGTGTCTAGACGGCCGCTAGCCATGCTGCTCTCTGCTCTCTGTAGCGTTGTCTTCTGCTGGATGTTGTTTGGCTTCCCTTCCATCCATTACTGTATAGACGGGGTGGGATTGTAAATGCTTTCTCCCGTCACTCTCTTAGCCCGTCTCTGGACTGCAACGCTGTAAGTGTCTCGACGGATAATCCTTTACAAATATCACAGGCTTCTGACAACCCTTAATCTGAGATCAAGCATCAAATAATGCTAACAATTTATATAACGCGGTTAGTTAGTGATGGCTGTACTTTTGCCCAATTTTTGCTTTTAAATTGTCAAGTAATCAGCGTTTGAGCCAATTATGTCCTGTGGTAATGAACATAGATCTAACGTGTATTAAACGCAGAATGTCCTTTAACTTCACAGGAGGAGTGTTGCTGTGCTCCTTTGAGATCAGATTAATTTGTGAAGCTTCAGTTTGGATGTGTTGAGTTTTACCAGGGTAAACATCACGTGGCTTGATTTTGTCAGTCTTTGCTGTCTGTCGGTGCATTAACTGCATTTTGTGAATATTGTCATGCATTGATAATTATATTTTGCTCTCCTTATCTGTCCTTACTTTATAACACTGCACACAATCCAATCTTTAATTCAGTAAAGATATGAGCAGTATCTCACATGCTGCTGGATGATTTTTGATGTATGTACGTGTGTTTGCTGTCGGAGGACGATGATCTGGATGATCAAGGGTTTTCTCTCTCCATCCAATCGTCTTATAAAGTTTTTCTGCGTCATGTAACTCATTTGAGGCTTTACAGGATGATTTTGAATCAAATGCTACACATGTGAACAGATGTGATTGTAATATGTGTAACGGGAGGGATGTCGAATCATTCTGCATGTGACGCTCTGTCTATGCATCAGAGACACAAACGCATCTAATGCCTGTCCTTTTATTTATTTATTTATTTTGTCCTATTGTATGTTTTCATCACACTGAACTTTTGTTTTATCTGCAGGTTAGAAGAAAATACAATTCACTCCAAATCAACATCAAGGTCATTAAGGTAACTTTTCTTTTTTATTTAAATATTTTTTTAATGCATAAAGGTAACTTTAGTTTTTTCATGGACTTATTTTATATTCAATATTTTTTTATTCTATCTATATATTTGTTGTATGTATGTGTGTTGTGTGTATGTGTGTTGTGTGTATGTGTATATATAGTAATGACTATCATTGTTTTTTTTTTATTGTTTAACAGAATTATTCTGCAATTACGTGTGCAGGATTGTAAATCTGTCATATAATCTGTAAAATATCTTCCATATAGCTCAGATAAAAGGAAAAGGACTCGGGCTTCTCTTGGATCCATCAGGGCCACTAGGTAGGTATTTCACTGAGTTTTTAAGCCTTTTGCATTAAAATCAGTAAAGCGACTTGAGCAAGTCTGACGTTCATATTCACGGTTGACGTTTTCCTTTCACAGCCCTTTACATTCAAGGCTCGCTAAATCTTTATGCAGCTTGCACGTAATGGCCTGTGAAAAGGATCATGTGTTTTCTGACGTTAGCGCTGGCTCAGTGGCCAACAGTAATTTCATCAAGCAGTCGAACTTAAAGCACTTAAGCCACGCGGCCCAGAGATCCTCCTCTGCCGTTTCACTGCAGCTCTATGGCCACAGTCTGAGTTCCCTCAGCTCAGTAAGTGTGAAGCGGCCCTTGTGATCCGGGCTCTTACGCCCAACCGTCCCGTCTTCAGCTCTCCTGCATGACTCTGACGGGCAGAGCGGGCGTCTCTCGTCTTTGCTTGCACACTGTCCTCTGCTGATGGATGATTCATGTTAAACGACTCTTTCAAAATCCCAATCGCTCTCGGTCTGCGAGCATGACTCTGAGCCGTTTACACCTGGTTGTAACGTGCGTCTCGGATGCATCTGATTTATGTGTGAATATATTTAGGATTTAAAAGTTGCATGCCAATGCAAAGTTTAAAATCCTAGTTTCAGCATAGAAGTTTGATTACCATTTTTATGTTCACCAAACTGGATCAAAATATTAATTAATCAAAAATACAGTAAAAAATGTGAAATATTATTAAAGTTTAAATCAGCTGTTTTCTATGTGAATATCAGTTAAGATGTAATTTATTTCTGTGATCAAAGCTGTATTTTCATAATAATATACTGATTTACTGCTCAACAAACATTGTTGTGCTGCACAATATTTTTGGTGGAAACTGTGATACACTATTTTTCAGGATTCTTTCATGACTAAAAAGTTCAAAAGAACAGCATTTATTTGAAATAGAAATCTTTTGATCAATTTAATGTATTGATGAATAACAGCTCTCTTGAAAGGCAGTTTTATCACGATTTCCACATAAATATTGTGCAGCACAACTGTTTTCAACATAGATAATAATCAGAAATGTTTGTTGAGCAGTAAATCAGTATATTATAATGATTTCTGAAGATCATGTGACACTGAAGACTGGAGTAATGATGCTGAAAATACAGCTTTGATCACAGAAATAAATTACATCTTAACTGATATTCACATAGAAAACAGCTGATTTAAACTTTAATAATATTTCACGTTTTTACTGTATTTTTAATGCAGCTTTGAGCAGAAGAAGCTCCTCACAAAAACCTTAACAAATGAGACGTGAATACCAGCTGTGAACGCGCCTTTATTCTGAAACCGTAACCGGGTCAGAGATTAGTCTCATCTTACTCAGTAGTTTTAACGGTTTTTATCTTTTCACCGCCTTGCCAACCTTACCTGTAATAGACGATCTCTGTCCAGAAGAAGGAAAGTGCTTCATGCAATGCCATCGGTGCGCTTTCAGAGACCATGGTATCAGATTTCCTCCTTTAACTTCTTTCTGCTTTGTAATTCTAAAGCGTTTCTCAGCATCTGTCTGAGTTTAGAGCATGTGCATGAGTGCTGCTCGTCGTTCTGCACGTATGGGTTTGGTCTGTAATGTATTTCTTGTTTTACAGTAACCCCATCTCCAAAGCTCGAGCTCCTCTCCTGCGCTGAAACCCGCCGTGGATCCAAAGACCAACATCACAGCACTATCATCACTCCAGTTTTACTTCATGGTTTTGTCTAAACCATATTCAAACTGTTTATTGAGAAATCAGATGTTAACCATTTTTATTTGATCAAGAGAAAGCAATGTTTATTTTTAGATCAGAGAGATATGTGAAGTTTGACTTTTTATGCCACTGTAAATATCATGAGTGTCAGACGCTGCATTGTTACTAAATCTGTAATGTTTTTGTTTTTTAAATACTGTATTGAGTGCTTTATTAATACAGAAATCAGACTGTAAATGAATGTGAATCATGACTGAAAGCTGTATATAGGCTGGAGTTGGATTAGACTAAAGGACTGTTTTTGTTTGTTTGTTTGTTTTTACTGTTATACCTTTATTTTGATGACCCAGTTTAAATCATGATTATTTCACGTGTAAATATATGATAGGAAAGGATTTGAGTCTTATCTCTTTTAATAAATCCTTTCTGCTATTGCAAATGTAGTTCTTGAATAAGCGTCATTATTGTTTACTCGCATTTAGAAAGAAAATAAGCATTTATCTAAAATAAGTTAATAAAACTATATATAGACAACAACTAGTAAAGAAAACCATAGCATATGAGCTTGATTAAGTTTCGCGCCACCGCCGCCTTTCCCTTTAAATCGATGTAACATTATGCGCGGGAGACTTTAAACTACAGGAAGTACCGCCTGTCTCGGGGTTGCCAGGTGCTCTCAACAAAACACGCCTAATTAATAATCTTTGCCTTCGAGGGGGTCCCCGGTAAAAATAAATAAATAAAACAAAAAATCGCGTTCCGGGGGGTAAGACACGTTTTCCGGCGGGGTAAATTTCTCATTTTAGGGGCTAAATATGACGTTGTTGGGGCTTGAACCCGCGGCAGCAACAGTGTTAAAGTCAGATATTTATACGGTTAAAGTAGCGCGATTGCGCGGGAAAACCGCAGACTTGGCAACACTGGCGTACAGTATACAGCGAGTCACGTGATTGGTCTGTCAGAAAGAGCGCGCTCTGACATATTTAAAAAGTCTCGCGGCGTCAAAGACC
The DNA here is from genome assembly GCF_936440315.1 of Barbus barbus. Taxonomy (NCBI): domain Eukaryota; kingdom Metazoa; phylum Chordata; class Actinopteri; order Cypriniformes; family Cyprinidae; genus Barbus; species Barbus barbus. The sequence continues at coordinate 29,748,594 of NC_136756.1, forward strand.
GTTTGCGATCTGTGATTGGCTGTGAGAATGTCACGGCGTCTGCCATTGGTTGGTTCTCGGCGCCAGCGCCGTCACGTCCTCTTCGCTGATTGGCTAGGCGCCGCGCTCGGGCGCGATTTCCAGCGCGGGAAACTACGGAGTGTGCTCGGGTCAGTGTATCGAGTTCAGCCAGAGAGACTGCAGCACGAGCCCGGAGTCAAAGGCGATACATGTAACATCGGGAATGACTGACTCTATAACACAGCGACTAACTGCACGGTAACGGCGGGATACTCCTCCAGATATTTTAACTAAACGGTTTTAAGCTTGATTTTAACTTGAGCGTTATTGGCGATGGCTGACAGCAAACATCAAGTGATCTTCTGTAACGACTCGCCGAAGAGAGTTCTGGTTTCCGTGATCAAAACGACTCCCATCAAACCGACAGCGGCGGAGTCTCTGATGCCCACCAGCCCCGGATTCAGTGATTTCATGGTTTATCCGTGGCGCTGGGGTGAGAACGCGCACAATGTGACTCTGAGCCCCGGATGTGGCAGCGGCTCTCCCGCCGAATCCTGCCCGGAACACCTCAAGGTGAGTGAAACAGGCTCTACTATATAACACAACTGCACTGATGCATACTATATAACACAACTGCACTGATGCATACTATATAACACAACTGCACTGATGCATACTATATAACGCAACTGCACTGTTATATTTTAATCAGCACGCATTATTGCTTTAGAGCGTCGGTTTAGCGCATTGTGTGTAAAAGGCGCGCTTTGAACGGGATTTAAATTCTCCTCCATTGTGCAGCAGCTGGAAGTTGGGCGTGACGTCAGACGCGCGCCAAAATGTTAGCGATTGTGCTTCTAGAAAAAAATACCGTTAACACAATCACACGCCGATAATATTTACTATATATATATAATTTTAATTTATTATAAAAAAATATCAAGTATCAGTTTGAAAGATTGCATATAATTATTTTAATTTACTTTTGTTAATCTTGGTAAATTATTTTATACTAGTCATTATTATTATTATTACTATTTTAAAAGTTTTATTTTTTGAGTTTGCCATGAATAAGGCGTATAATTATAAATACATCTGTAAGATTTACGTGATTATGACGTCACTGTCCATATTGCGTTGCAATATTAATAATAAGGTGTGGTGTTTTAGTATGCGGTAACTCTTTAGTTTAAAGTGTTCTTGTTACATGTACTTACTGTTATAATAACAATTAATTATGCATAATTACATGCCCTAATCCTAATCTTATAATAAGTACATGTAGCTAATTAATATTACTCAGAACTTAAATGTTTAATTTCACTGTAACAAGAACATCTTAAAATAGTGTAACCATAAATGAGGTGTTGATTTAATATGCTATTATTATGCATTATATTGTGTTATATCTGTTTATTGCATATAGCACTTCAAGTATGACATTTATGGATCATTATTCATATTTAATATGCGCCACACTGTTAGTATTTATAAAATATGAACTTATGCAGTGCTTTGTCAGTACATTTTTCTGTTTTGGTGTGTTTTCAGTATTTCATCTTTATTTATTTTGTATTTCAGTTTATTTGTACTTTTTGTAAAATGCAACTTTTAATGGAGCTATAAAAATAGTTAATTATTCTCTTGCACTTAGTAAAGTCAATATTATACATATTATACAATACAGATTTCAAAGCAGCTTCACAAGAAAATTACAGGATTAATATTGCAATATGCATCAATAATGAAAACAAACTGGATTTCATGTAAAGCAAGCTCTTAAAAAGACAATAGTGTCGTTACAAGGGTCAGTTTTTAAAACTGAGATTAAAACATCATCTGAAAGCTGAATAAATAAGTTTATGATAGGACAATATTTGGCTGAGATACAACTATTAGAAAATCTGGAATCTGAGGGTGCTAAAAAATCTAAATATTGAGAAAATCTCCTTTAAAGTTGTTCAAATTAAGTTCTTGGCAATGCATATTACTAATCAAAAATGAAGTTTTGATATATTTACGGTAGGAAATTGACTAAATATCTTCATGGAACATGATCTTAATATCCTAATGATTTTTGTCATAAAAGAGAAATGTATAATTTTGATCCATACAATGTATTGTTGGTTATTGCTACAGATATACCTGTGTTACTCATGACTGCTTTTGTGCTGCAGGGACACACACGTCTCATTCTGTCTAACATGCATGTTCCTGCTGTCTTATTTCAGGATGGCATTCGGCGCGGACGCCCGCGGGCAGACACCGTCCGAGAGCTGATCAACGAGGGCGAGAACTCCTCCAGCCGCATCCGCTGCAACATCTGCAATCGCGTCTTTCCCCGCGAGAAATCACTACAGGCGCACAAACGCACGCACACGGGTCAGTGCCGCCACAGTGAGCCGTGTTTGTGCTCCGATTACGGGTGTGCGATATATATCGTTTGCGATAATATCGTAATTGTTGTTTTAACGATGTGTGATTTGACATTATGGAGTATTTTGCAAAAACCATTTAAGCCACCTACAGAGTATGAATATTACATGAAGCACATTTAGAGTATGTTCTCACTGCATGATTCAGTCCATTAAATGCATTTAGAATGATCTCAAATTCAAGACATGGGGGCAGAAAATATACATTTATACCACTTCATATAGTTAATCAATTTCACATGAAGAGAGCGGGGGTTTTCTCCAAAACTGACCATGATTACAAATGTGATATTGATTTATTTATTTTTTATTATTATTACAACAGTTCAATGCGACTTGCATTTTAGACACCATATTGCCTGTTTTTGTTCCATTTCTACAACAAAATTCAGCGTCTCTGAGCAACATGAGTGTTTTGTTCCTGAATGAATCAGTCGTTTAAATGATTCGGTTCAATCTCAATGACTCACTTATGAACAGTGACGTGCTGCCACCTACTGGTGGGTTTAATTTCACATTCAAAGTACCTTTTTATTATTTTAATAATTTAAAATATCAGTATTCAGTTGTTTAATATATCAGAACATTATTTCTGCATGTGTAATTGCAGGTTAAATGCATTCATGTCCTGCACTAAACAGTGTGTAAACACATCTAAACACCTCTTCAGACGCAGCTTCTGTGTTTCCTCTGCATTGTGAAGATGAATTTTATTGATTCTGATTTAATTTGCTTGGTAACAGCCCAAATGTCTTATTATTCTAATTCACTGATTAAATTTAATATCTGACTCAAAAGATGATGCACAGTTTTAGAAAAAAATGGCTTTATAAAAGTAAAAATCAGTTTAAACTTATTGAAAATAATTAATTTCTATCAGTGAGAACTGACCACGACACAGAATATAAAGAATATCAGCAGTCCTTAAGATACCAGCAATCAATAAAATCCCAGAAAATAGAGAGATAATTTGTCAATATCGCACACCCCTAGTTCAGAGATCAGAACGAGAGCGCTAACGCTCCTCTTCCCGTCTCAGGTGAAAGACCATACCTGTGCGATTATCCAGACTGCGGGAAAGCGTTCGTCCAGAGCGGTCAGCTGAAGACCCATCAGCGCCTGCACACCGGAGAAAAACCCTTCGTCTGTTCGGAGAAAGGTGAGCGTTAGCATTCACTGCTTTCTAGGGTTGGGTATCGAAAACCGGTTACATTTTAGAACCGGTTCCAAATTTCCAAAAACCCATTTTTTCAATAAGACGCGTGCATTTCGGTTCTGCTTAACGATTTCTGTGTTCGCATTTTAATGGCATTTAAAGCTAGGGATGCACGATATTGGATTTTTCAACTCATTTTGCCGATACCGATATATTTCCTTTTGTTTGGAAACAACACCAAGTCTCTCCTGTGCTGAAATTATAAGCAAAGTATTTTTTAATTTTGGTTAGTTTTTTAACAAGACCTTAATTATTAGAATTAAATAAAAAATTAATAAAGAAGTTTTTTAACAGTACATTGAAGCTTTGAAAATAACCCCCCTGAAAGATGCAGTGTTAAACCTAACATTTTATTTTGAGATTTAACATTTGTTGATGGTCTAAATTCTGAAAATCTTTTAGAGCTCATGATGTGTTTAAAAAATAAAACGTATTACACATTAATGAATAAATCGGTATATATAAACTTATTTAATTTACAAGTGTCATGTTTGTGAATTTTTTCCTTCATGCAAACTATAGCTTCTGTCCATTAAATCAAAACACTCATTATTTTATGACATCAATTACTGCTTTATTTTATCAGAGAAACTGTCTAAATGTTATTTGTGTAGGCCAACAGCGCCCCCTACAGATTAAAACTCCTTACAGAGAAGGCGTTAGGACCCGGGGGAGGCTATTACTGTTGACTCTATCACACACCGAACGCTTCATTCTGTACGTGCTAGCATGAATCTAATCATCATTCAGACTAAACTTTGCTTCAAGAATGAGCCACACTGCTGATGTGATCTAATCTAAGTTAATGTATTCTTCTTATTGGCAAGACATCAGAATTTTTTATATCAGGCCGATGCCGATATTTACATTTAAAGCCATTATCGGCCGATTCCGATATCAGTCCGATAATGTCGTGCATCCTTTTTTAAAACGTTTTAAGTCCAAGAATGTAAAGAACAGCGGTCTCGGTGCGGATTCCCAACCTGTGTCCGTTCTTCAACCGTTCTGTGCATTTCACTGCAGAAAAGGATGTTTCCTGGCCAAGAACTGACTCTTTTTTTTCATGTTTATCAACCAGTGTGCAGAAAACTCAGTATATCTTCATAAACACAGCCGGTTGAGGAGGAGTTTATCGCTAAATGAAGAGTTCCTTCTACAATCATTCTATATTTTCCTTATAAAAAATAAAAAAAACCCAAGATTGCTTGAAGAACACAGATAAACCATATATGTGACCCTGGAGCACAAAACCAGTCATAAGGGTCAATTTTGTGAAATTGAGATTTATGCATCATCTAAAAGCTGAATAAATCATCTTTCCATTGTGCGTTTTATTCAGCAATAACTGGATATCTTTGTCCATATTAGGGATTTCATGGTGTGTGTCAGTGCTATTACTTCTGTGATGCATATGTGGCGTTTCTGCGCAAGAGCGCCCTCCGGCTTCCAGTATGAATTAAAATCATTACATAACATGTGTACTCAGTAATGCTCACAACACCCTATTTTGGGTAAAAATAGGAAAGATAATAATTTTCTCTAAAGCAGGATTCCCTGAATTATCGTCATTGATATCGTTATCGCAATAAATACCAGAAATATCATGATGTATTTTTAAGCCCATATCAACCATCCCTACTATGTACTATAACATGTAAAACGGGAACATGAAAGGAATGTTCTAAAAGCAACTCATGTAAACACCTTATTTATAATATAGTCTTGTTCAGAATAAGGTAAATAATTAATTTCTGATGTCCATGTAAACGTAGTCAGTGATAATCAGTAGCACTGGTTGGTTGATGTGTTTCAAAGCTTTGTTTTTCTCCTCGTGTGTTTCAGGTTGCAGTAGCAGATTCACGCACGCTAACCGTCACTGTCCCAAACACCCATACGCCCGGCTGAAGCGCGAGGAGCCCACGGGCGGCCCCGGGAAATCACAAGGAGCCGACAACCAGGCTGTGGCCGAATGGCTGGCGAGGTGAGTAAAAAACAAACACACACTCGAAGGGCTGTCCAAAACAAAATAATTAAAATTTAACCCACTTAATTACCATTTTTTTCCCCGGACATGAAAATATCCAGATGATGTGCCTTTGAAATAATCAATATTTTTTACATTTGTAATTTTTTTTTTTTTTGGAAAAGTGTGTCCGAAATTGTGTTTTATGGTCGGTCACAATTGTGGGATAATGTGTACTGAATTAACATATTTCTGCAGTCAAAAAATTGTTACATGTGACCCCGGACCACAAAACCAGTCATAAGAAATGTAGTTTTTCATTTTATCATGATTAATCGCATCAAAAAAAGTTTTTGCGTACATCATAATACATGTATGTGTACTGTGTATATTTATTATGTATATCTAAATACACACAGTATATATTTTGAAAATATTTACATGTGTATATACATTTATTATTATATTATATATAAATATATTTAATATATAACAGGGTGTCTGCAGGTCCTTAAAATGTCTTAAATTCAGATTAGATGGGTCTTAAATTTTTTGATCACATTACCGAGAAAATATCTTCAGTCTGGCAACAGACCGAAGATTTTTTTTCTTCCCCCGCGGTAGTTCAGTTACTGCGTCATGAGGCAGAATACAGGCAGAACTATCTTCTTTGTTTATAAAATATTTTAAGTTGACCAGTCTTCTAGCTAGTTTAAAATTAGCCTAAGTGACAAAAATTACCCAGTGATGCATTGAAACACGGGAATGATTCTTCTGATTTTATTACATTCAGTGAAAACAGCGATTCATAATGGATGGTGTATTTCTGGTATCAAGATCGTGCTGTTGAGGCTCCCTGTCTCTCTGCGAGACTTCAAAACAAATGAGTAACAGCACACACAAAGAAACGCCAAAAAACACACTGAGGTAAAAATCCTAAATGTTTAGTTTATTCATAACATGATATAGTTAAGTAACATCATGGCAAGGGAGCTATTTTGCTATTTTATGACAAGTAGTCAAATAGTTACTACATTTTAGACACAGTATTTATTGTTTTGTCCTATTTCACCAACGAAAATAGTTGCAAATAAAGATTACAGCAAAAGTATTGCACAATCTCCAAGCAACACTGGGCGGTGTTTTGTTACTGACCCTGCGTCCCAATCGGAAGGGCTCATCCCTATGCCCTAATCCCTTCAAAGGGTTTACCCTCTGGAGTGAGAGCTTCGAAGGGTTGAAGGGTGTAGGGGACCAAACAACTGTTTCTTGAAGTGCCCTTCTGCGTCATCATAACGCAAATATTCTGCGCAAAGGATCATGGGAGCCCGAAGTGTCCATCAGTTGTACACTTCGAAATCCTTTATTGCGAAGGGCCCTTTAAAGTGGCTAGTTTTGAGCACTTCGGTATGGAATGACCCTTCAATATGGCGGCCATGATTGTTTTCGTCCTTCGGAGGGCGATATATCCCGTTTGGAACGCACCGCACCGTCAATGATTCCACGTTTTGAGCAAATGGGTTGAATGACTCACTTAAGTGATTTACTGCCACCTACTGGTGGTGGTTGAGTATATTAAAGTACCCCCCCCCCCCAATTATTTTTGTATATTCATAAATGTTTTTAAAACATTAATCTCATTTATTGCAGTTGTAATTTTGCAATGTAAATTGTTTAATCTGACTGGTAACAGCCCTATAATGTAGCCTATATTGAATTTATTGATTGTTATAATTTGATATGATGATACATGCATTTAAAAAGGTTAACAATAGTCCTTCGTAAAGGTAAATAAAAATATGCAGTATTAAGTATGTAAAAGCTGATAGAACACTGAAAATATTGCTTCAGAATAAATAGTTTACAGCAACAGAAATCTTGGTGATGCTGTACATTTGTGGAGATATTTAGTATGCAATATTGTCTGCTGATATGAAAAGTTAATATGCATCTCGTAATAACAAATAGCATTTTTGACAGCGATGATTGTTTTCTTTTTACATTAAACATTCAATAATGTAATATAATGTGTATTGCTATTACAGGTTTAGGTCTTAAATTTCATACAAGGTGGTATTAAAAAGTCTTAAATTTAACTTGTTCATATCTGTAGAAACACTTTTCTTAAATATATACATGCGTTTGTATTTATATATACACAAAATATACACAGTACATGCATATATTATGTAAACAAAAACTTATTTTGGATGCGATTGGAGTTACCCAGCACTTTTTTTCTATTTTTTTTTTTTTTTTTTCATTGTTTTAATTTTGCATTAATGAGCGTGACGGTGTTTGTTGTCAGATACTGGCAGATGAGGGAGCAGCGGACGCCAGCGCCGACTAAAGCAAAGACACTGACTAAGACCACTATAGAGGATCAAGAGCAGCAGGATCCTCTGGACTTCCTTCCGTCCGACGAAGGTGAAGAAGAGGAGCAGGACGAAGAGAAGAGCGGCGGTGGAGGAACGGCACGGAGGCGTCTTCAAGAGCAGCGCGAGCGTCTTCACGGCGCACTAGCGCTCATCGAGCTGGCTAACAATCTCTCCGCCTGAGAAACACCAGCGACTTTCCTCGCCTTTGAGACCCGCCCGGGTTGATATAAGCTACAAGCACCTTATTTTGCTTCCTGTTGTACCTTTAGGCTGCTATGATGGTAGTGATATCATTATATGAAGAATGTTGTCGTTTTCTCAGCTTGTTAAGGAGATGATGAGACGTCTTGTTTGTTTCGTTGTGCACTTTTGTGGAAAGAGCGTTGGTTTCTCTGGGGTTTGTGTGCGAGATGTGATTTCAGAGTGTGTGTGTGTGTGTGTGTGTGTTGAAACAGGGTGCCGTGACTGACCTGCTAAAGATGAAGACTTACTGACGGCAGATGGCATAGCGCTTTTATACATTAGTCCCATTCGCTTCGTACGCTGTCTTCCATCACATTGGTCATGTTTAATCATGTATTTATTCTCTATTTAAAGCCACCGGCTCAGGCTTTGCAATAACGTCGATCAAACTAACCAGCTTTAAGATGCCGCATTGGTACACGCTTATAAACTAGTGTATAGAGTTGATGGGTAAACCGAAGAAGCACTTACGATATTAATCTAGGACTGTTTGCCTACACCCTTCCAAAGATCAAAATGAGATTCTGGGTCTAAAAATCCCTTCGGTGTCTTCACGATCCGTAACACTAAGTTTTTCTGTTCACGTGCTTCATTCGGTGGTTCGTTCCGATTAAATGATTTCATGGATTCGTTTGGAAACTGGAAAATGTTTGTCATTGGAAATTCGTTTTATAACAAATAATATATTCCCTCTCCCCCAAAACAATCCTTCGGAAAGCCGTGCTTTTACGAACTGATCCCAGAATGTAATGGAGCGTTTTATTCTGAGTTGTTCTGGTCGCTGTGCTCAAAGGACTTTGTAAATGTGTAAAGGGCTTTTCCTGATTAGTGTTAGCACTTCAAGTCTTCATTAAACGATATAAATCCGTTCTGGTTGTTGCATTTGTGTTTATTTAAATAACCACAAGAGAAACTGAAGTAACATGAAACTGGTTTTCGAGCAGCGAGGGATTTTTAAATATTGCACTCAATAAAACGGCAGTAAATGCAGATGCATTGTTGGTGGCAGAGCATCACGTTTTCTCCGGATCACTCTCTGTGATGTGAATGCTCTGTTTGTCTTCTGCCGGTTTGAGGTTCGACTCTGAGGAGACGCTGCTGTGAAACGTGATGTAGGAGTAAATCAGAGCCGCCGACATGCTGAGAACAAGAGAAACGCAGTGTTAGGAAACAATAGTGATGCACTGGAAATTATGCTAAAAATTAAAGTTTCCTACCATATATTCAGGCCCAAGAAGTTTGTCCATGAGAAGATATAGTCTCCACCAATAAACATCCCAATATACGTCACAGCAACGTTCTGAGAAAAAATACAAACAGAATGCTAAATATGCTAAAGGTTAGATATATTACATATGTGGCCCAGGAGCACAAAACCAGTCATAAGGGTACATTTTTTTTTTTTTAATTAATATATATACACACATCATCGGAAATCTGACAATAATTATCTTTCCATTGATGTATGGTTTGTTAGGATAGGACAATATTTGAAAATCTGGAATCTGAGGGAGCAAAAAAATCTAAATATTGAGAAAATCTCCTTTAAAGTTGTTCAAATGAAGTTCTTAGCAATGCATATTACTAATCAAAAATTAAGTTGTGATATATTTACAGTAGGAAACTTACAAAATATCATGGAACCTAATGATTTTTGTCATAAAAGAGAAATGTATAATTTTGATGCATACAATGTATTGTTGTCTATTGCTACAGATATACCTGTGTTACTCATGACTGCTTTTGTGCTGCAGGGACACATTATGGAGTATGATCGGCTAACTTTATATTATATACAGGGTTTTTGCAGGTTTTATGAAGGCAAATTTTTAAAACTAAAAGAAAATTTAAGGAAGAAAGGAAATGAATTACATCAATATGGTCTTTAAATGTCAATGTCTTGTATTAGTAATGCTTAAAAGTTTTAAAATACATCTAACAAAAAGTATTTTTCATTAATTTTACCAACAAAAATGGCTTAGATCGCACTGCAAAAACGAGGGTCCTTTTAGGGCCTTCATTTGTAGGACAAAAAAGACTTTAAGACCCACAGAAACTCATGAAAATATATTTTATCACAATAAATAATGAGGATATATATTTAGTTCAGATACTTTAATTGCCCCAACGACTGTGGTAGTTAGTGCCGTGTTATAATAACTGCAGAGGATGATGGAATACATCAAAATAAACCTGAAATGAGAAAATACTGGAGTTTAATGCACACACACATATATATTTACATATAAGAACCATATATTGTATAATAAAATACTACAAAGACATGAGTTGGACTCACCCCATGACACAAGACAATAAAAAATGAAATATGAACATCACAGACATCCATCCTTCAAAGGTTAGAGCCTTAAAACAAGAAGAAAATATTATGAGATGTGTTCAAATTCTCATTTCTATGGTTTAATTCTTCATCTTGAAGTTGTCGCTCACCTTCTGTAAATCTCCAGTGTAAGCGCTCGCCAGGACCGTCGGGATAATAATGATAAAAGCGTTATAAAACAAAACCCCATATTTACCAAGACCCTGAAACGACAGAAAATGAAGGCAAGCGTTCATGTGTGTTTGCATACGAGGTTTGACTGCAGGTCTGTGTTTAATCACAAGGGTGTGATGTTAAAGCTGTAAAGTTTACACCTAACGACTTGCGAAGTGTATTTTTAACCAAAACGAATCACTGTTATTTGATAACACCTAGTCACATTGATATCGGACAGCCTGCTGCAGGAGATATGATGCATGTGGCAAAGCTCAAAGCAACAGTTATCACTAGTTATTGTCAGAAATCATCCATCACTGATAACTCCTGCCGTCATAAAGCTGTCATGTACCTCCATCCCCAGTTTCTCCTTGGTGTAAACTCCATTAGCAGCCGTAAAGACGTCGTTTAGCAGAACAAACGTGTATCCTTCCGCATTGAAGGACAGGTCCGAGCTGAAGCAGTCGGGTCAGAGTTAATAAACACCTGTGTATGTATATATTATAGATACGTGACCCTGGACCACAAAACCAGTCATAAGTGTAATTTTTTTCTAAATAGTGATTTATCGCATCATCTGAAAGCTGAATAAATAATCTCTCCATTGATGTATGGTTTGTTATGATAGGACAATATTTGTCTGAGATACAACTATTTGAAAATCTGGAATCTGAGGGAGCAAAAAAATCTAAATATTGAGAAAATCTCCTTTAAAGTTGTTCAAATTAAGTTCTTAGCAATGCATATTACTAATCAAAAATGAAGTTTTGATATATTTACGGTAGGAAATTTACTAAATATCTTGATGGAACATGATCTTAATATCCTAATGATTTTTGGCATAAAAGAGAAATGTATAATTTTGATCCATACAATGTATTGTTGGCTATTTCTACAAATATACCTGTGTTACTCATGACTGCTTCTGTGCTGCAGGGACACATATATATATCTCATATTATCATTTATGATCTGTGTTCATGTACCTGGCTGCCACCAGAGCACCCACGACTATAGCCAAAACACTGCACACCAGCGACGGAGCGAAGCTTTTCCTGAAGAGATGAATACAGAAACACACACAGTCTTATGATGCAGTCAGGTTAACGCAACACCGCGTCACTTTTGGCCCTTTAGCAGTAAAAACATAAAGCTACAAGTTGCTTGCGTTGGAACACGCGAGTTCTGCGACATTAAAACTCTCTAATAACCAAAGACAGACAGATATCTGAAAACATCTTACAGAGCAGGTAAGAACTGAATGCTGTTGTTTTGACTTTATTTAATTGTTTTAACTGCTGACTTTAGATATAATGAATGACTGCTATTCATATCAGATAACGGTGGAAACTATAACTTTTCATGGCTATTTATAGGCCAGTACAGACCAGAGAAGGAAGTGTTTCAGAGATTGGCAGTTATCAACATAAACATTGTTTTGTGAAGCTAGCAAATGCTACACAAACTATGTTGGTTCATGTTTTATTACGCATATTGTTGCTCTACATTTTCGCATGCAAACTCTTTCTGAGCTTCGTTTGTAGAAATCTTTCCCGCCGCCCGCCCACACACACACACACTATATATCAATGTGTGTGTGTGTGTATTTTCCCAAATATGATTAAAGTCTCTAAAAATATTTTAAATATTACCAAAAAATAAAATTTGCTCTAAAATATATGTAAAAATATTTTCCACCAACATATTTGTTTGAAAAAAATTGTTATATTTTGAAATAAATGTATCAAGCCCCGACTATAACATGTGTGAACATTTAACACAGCTGACTAAAAATAAACAATGAATAATACTAAGACTGTAAGTGTATTTTCTTGCCTCTGAAATATATTTGTGTATTTTTTTTACGTATGGTTGACAGAATCAAAATACAAATAATTATTACATGCTTGCTTACCTTAAGGATTTAAGGGTTTTATGGTGTACTTGCTCATTATTTTACATTTTTGAACAAAAAAGTGCCATTGTAGCTGTAAGCATAATTCAAATAAAAACATATTTTCACTAAAAGAAAGCATATACCTCAGTATCCTGGATTCCATAATCATTGTGAGTAAAATGGTGAATTTCCTGAGCACGGTGAACATGGGTAAGCTGAAAAACACAATACAGCAGCTTCATATCAGTTTGTGTTTATGCAAAACTCTTGTGTTTCTGTGCATTTACCTGAGTTTCTTAGTTCCTCCCAGTCCAGTCACGTGATTCCCCACATACAGCAATGGCAGAGGAAAAATCTACAGGATAGAAAAATACATAATCACAATGCAATAAAAATAAAAATGCACATAATAAATCAATTATAAACTACCTTTGCAGGAATACTTTTGTCAAAGTCCTGAAAATGGATTGCTTTGTTCATTTTGGCAACATATAGAATGATGATTGTAGCTGTCATCTATGAATAAAAACAAAATAATATCAGAGAGATTCGTATGTTTGCATAAGTTTTTAAAACTGGATAATATTTCTCACCTGCCCAATTCCCAGAAACATAAAGGAGGGAAACCTATTAAAATAACACACATTATAATTATGATAATGCATATGTTGTTCTTCTAATATGATTCTAATATCACTCACTTGTACTCGGTTAAAATACTTTTATTGACCACGATGATGAAAAACGAGGAAAAGGCGTAAAAGACGGCGGAAACAAACTTCATGAGTCTCGCGCGTTTAACCTCGTCGTTTAACTTCATGTTTGTTTCGGTTCCTTCAGTCGGTTTTCGCTTCTTTCGCCGGTCTGGAGACTAACATGCTGTACTTATATCTGAAACCAGTCCGGAGAAACGTTGCATAATCAAACGTCAGTTAATAATTCATTAAACGATACAAACCGAACGAGTCCAAAATGAGAACTAACTCAAGGGGGCGGGGCTTCGGGATGGGCGGGGCTTGGTGGCGCGGAAACGGCTTCTGATTGGTCGAGTTGAATGTGTCAATATTCAGTGCCTCTTATTAAAATAGTAAAAGAACATTACATTATGAGAAAACATGGGAAACAAATAACAGGTAAATGGAAGAATCACAGGAATAAGTGAATCGTAAATCAGTGAGAAAATAGATGGGTTTGCAAATGAGATGAGGCCAGGTGAAACCTGAAACAGGTGAAACTAGTCAAACTAGTCACTTAGGCTAGTTAGTCATTTTGTTAATCACGAATCAGAGACGGACTTTAAGGCAATAAGCATTATTCGTTTCTGTTAAGCTGTTTTCGTGTTTTATGAAAAGCACTGAATAATGAATTTGACTTGTTTCAGTCGTTTTCCAGGTTTATAAGCCTGCTGATGTGTTTTTGGGCTGAAAGACTAAACATTTGATGCTTACAGCATCTTTTTACCATCATATTTATATAGGATTATTTTTATGTCCTGGAAAAGACAAACAACTTTGACACATGAAACAATCATTAGTTTGCAAATAATAATAACATATGTGACCCTGGAGCACAAAACCAGTCATAAGGGTCAATTTTTTAAAATTGAGATTTATGCATCATCTGCTGAATAAATAATATTTTCATAGATGTATGGTTTGTTAGGATAGGACAATATTTGAAAATCTGGAATCTGAGGGTGCAAAAAATCTAAATATTGAGAAAATCTTCTTTAAAGTTGTTCAAATGAAGTTCTTAGCAATGCATATTACTAATCAAAAATGAAGTTTTGAGATATTTATGGTAGGAAATTTACTAAATATCTTCATGGAACATGATCTTAATATCTAATGATTTTTGGCATAAAAGAGAAATGTATAATTTTGATCCATACAATGTATTGTTGGCTATTGCTACAGATATACCTGTGTTACTCATGACTGCTTTTGTGCTGCAGGGACATATATAATATAGTGTTTGCTGTAGTATAAATGAGTTCGGTCTGATGGTGAATCCTCCACTAGATGGTGCTGAGAAACAGCATGTGGTGTTCACTATATAGGGAACGAGTTAGCTATTGTGAACAACAGTGTAAAAGTCCAACAAAGGAAGAAAGTAATTGGAAAAAAACAGATAAATAAGATTCTGTGGCCAGTTTCATAAACTTAGGCTATGTACTGTGCTCTTAAGAGTTTGAGCAGCTAGCAATAGACAAGGTTTTTTGTTTGTTTGTTTGTTTTTAATTTAGTTAAAGTAGCTACAAGACAAACAATACAAGGCAGATATAAAGCAGTGTACAGTTTAAAGCATGTAAGACAGAATAACAACAACAAAATATAAAATGAGCATAAACATAAATATGGAAGAAAAAAATATCAGGGATAATCAGTCTTACTGCTGTAAAACAAACAAAACAAACAGACACCATTACAATATTAGTAATGGTTTGAATGGTTATAATGGGACTTGTATTGGTTTTAATGGAAACATAATGGACCCTGTTGGTCTCTACTGGTAACTGGTGTCCTTCTATTGGTGGCTCGTTAAAACCAATAAATCCTATGGAATATGTCCCAAAACACACTACAGAAACCCATTTTGTAATGGTTAAAAATGGATGGTTTGTAATGGTGTTTGTAGTGGAAAGCATTCAAATGTTCTGTGATGTTTTATTTGATTTGATTGTTTTCAGTAGGGGCATAAGCCTATATCAGTTATACAGTGGTATAACCCTTCTCTCGTGCCCCCTCAAAAATAATCAGTGCATGATGCCCCTGACACTACAATACAAAATTATTTGTCAAATAAATGAAACATGATGAAACATTCATTTTAGTTGAAATTGTTATAGATTACTTCTAGAGATTACAGTGATACATGACATGGTGAAAAATGACAGAATGAATAATAGGCCTATTTAGATTCATTTTAAATTGTGCCCCCTAAAAGCACAAGTGGCCCCTGTCTGGCCCCCCAGTTACTGTGCTCTAGAACGGCCCTTGGCTGTCATTAAACCGAGAGAAACTTAAACTCAGATGTTTTTCAGTTCTTCTTTCCACATAAATTACTCATCGTAAAGGGACGGTTGAGCCAAAAAGGACAATCCTGGTTACTCATCCACCCTCATGTCGCTCCAAACCTGTAGTAGTGTGAGTAAATCATGATGGAATTTGCATTGTTTTGTGAATTAACCCTTTAATATAACATTTAATGAATGGATGAATAAAAAAATGAATAAAAGAAAGAAAAGAAAAAGAAGTACACTGTCAAAAAAAAATAAAAGTTGAGCAAACTTAAAAGTTAAAGTTTCTAAAAAATAAGTTGAGAAAACCCAAAAATCTGTTGAAGCTGGTTGCCTTAAACTTTTAAGTTTAAAACAAATGTGTTAAATGGAAGTAAATGTTTTGTTCAGTTATGCAGATATGCTTGCAGCTCATGAAAAACTCCATTACAGAACTATTTTGTTAGCTAATAATAAATAAAGCAGCTGTGTCCAGCTGTATTATGTGAGTGGGCGGAGTCTACATCAGTCAATCAATGAGAAATCCAGCATTCTCATTGGCAGAGGGGTGAGTGGGCGGAGTCTACATCAGTCAATCAATGAGAAATCCAGCAGTTTCATTGGCAGAGGGGTGAGTGGGCGGAGTCTACATCAGTCAATCAATGAGAAATCCAGCATTTTCATTGGCAGAGGGGTGAGTGGGCGGAGTCTACATCAGTCAATCAATGAGAAATCCAGCATTTTCACTGGCAGAGGGGTGAGTGGGCGGAGTCTACATCAGTCAATCAATGAGAAATCCAGCATTTTCATTGGCAGAGGGGTGAGTGGGCGGAGTCTACATCAGTCAATCAATGAGAAATCCAGCATTTTCACTGGCAGAGGGGTGAGTGGGCGGAGTCTACATCAGTCAATCAATGAGAAATCCAGCATTTTCATTGGCAGAGGGGTGAGTGGGCGGAGTCTACATCAGTCAATCAATGAGAAATCCAGCATTTTCATTGGCAGAGGGGTGAGTGGGCGGAGTCTACATCAGTCAATCAATGAGAAATCCAGCATTTTCACTGGCAGAGGGGTGAGTGGGCGGAGTCTACATCAGTCAATCAATGAGAAATCCAGCATTTTCATTGGCAGAGGGGTGAGTGGGCGGAGTGTACATCAGTCAATCAATGAGAACTCCAGCATTCTCATTGGCAGAGGGGTGAGTGGGCGGAGTGTACATCAGTCAATCAATGAGAACTCCAGCATTCTTATTGGCAGAGGGGTGAGTGGGCGGAGTCTACATCAGTCAATCAATGAGAACTCCAACATTTTCACTGGCAGAGGGGTGAGTGGGCGGAGTCTACATCAGTCAATCAATGAGAAATCCAGCATTTTCACTGGCAGAGGGGTGAGTGGGCGGAGTGTACATCAGTCAATCAATGAGAAATCCAGCATTTTCACTGGCAGAGGGGTGAGTGGGCGGAGTGTACATCAGTCAATCAATGAGAAATCCAGCATTTTCATTGGCAGAGGGGTGAGTGGGCGGAGTCTACATCAGTCAATCAATGAGAAATCCAGCATTTTCATTGCCAGAGGGGTGAGTGGGCGGAGTCTACATCAGTCAATCAATGAGAACTCCAGCATTCTTATTGGCAGAGGGGTGAGTGGGCGGAGTCTACATCAGTCAATCAATGAGAACTCCAACATTTTCACTGGCAGAGGGGTGAGTGGGCGGAGTCTACATCAGTCAATCAATGAGAAATCCAGCATTTTCACTGGCAGAGGGGTGAGTGGGCGGAGTGTACATCAGTCAATCAATGAGAAATCCAGCATTTTCACTGGCAGAGGGGTGAGTGGGCGGAGTCTACATCAGTCAATCAATGAGAAATCCAGCATTTTCATTGGCAGAGGGGTGAGTGGGCAGAGTCTACATCAGTCAATCAATGAGAAATCCAGCATTTTCATTGGCAGAGGGGTGAGTGGGCGGAGTCTACATCAGTCAATCAATGAGAAATCCAGCATTTTCACTGGCAGAGGGGTGAGTGGGCGGAGTCTACATCAGTCAATCAATGAGAAATCCAGCATTTTCATTGGCAGAGGGGTGAGTGGGCGGAGTCTACATCAGTCAATCAATGAGAAATCCAGCATTTTCATTGCCAGAGGGGTGAGTGGGCGGAGTCTACATCAGTCAATCAATGAGAAATCCAGCATTTTCACTGGCAGAGGGGTGAGTGGGCGGAGTCTACATCAGTCAATCAATGAGAAATCCAGCATTTTCATTGGCAGAGGGGTGAGTGGGCGGAGTCTACATCAGTCAATCAATGAGAAATCCAGCATTTTCACTGGCAGAGGGGTGAGTGGGCGGAGTCTACATCAGTCAATCAATGAGAAATCCAGCATTTTCATTGGCAGAGGGGTGAGTGGGCGGAGTCTACATCAGTCAATCAATGAGAAATCCAACGTGAGTATATCTTATTATTTATTATATAATTATATATATATATATAAAAAAACTTGCTACATGTATTACATTAAGCTAACTGAGACTTGTTATAGCACTTGCATATTAGATTGCTTCCGTTGTCATCATTTGTAAGTCGCTTTGGATAAAAGTGTCTGCTAAGTGACTAAATGTAAATGTATGTTAAAAAATAAGACTTAAAAACAGTATCTGAGAAGTGTTCAGAATATAAAAGTCTAATGCTCTAATGTTTTTGTTTGATTGAATGTTGTGTTTTACACACAGCCTACTTTCCTAATTGCTCATCAAATCATGTAAAGTTACTAATGTACATCATTTCATTTGTTTGAGTTCATGTGAAAAAACAACCAACATATAGCCAAAACTGAAAAAAAGAATTTTATTGCATTAAAAAGCAGAGCATGCAAAGATTATATACAGAATATTGTAGTAAAATTTTGTAATAAGGACTTTTAAAACATGCAATGCAACAAGTGCTGAAACCGCTGGTAGATTAATGCATTATAAGACAGATGATGATGTTCATTCAGCCTTTGCTTGAGTCCGTTTGGAGTTGAGATGCTTGAGCTTCTTCAATCTTGTCAAGACTCCGAGATCAGCACAGATCCACTTGTTTTTGATGTGTAATCTGTAGAGCAGTAAACACAGTTAATACAGGAGCACAGGACTGGCTTGTGTTTGTGTGTTAAACACTCACATCACTGCATCGATGTCACAGGGACCAGATTTGTGCTGGATCTCATGTTTGGAGACCAAAAGCAGCGTTCTCAAAGGGATTTTCTTTGAAACTCTCAAACAACAACTTGGAAGGGCATCAACTGGAACAAAAGCAACATCTGGTATTGAATGAGAGTTAAATCTTCTCCTAACAAAAGCACACACTTCCTGTAGAATGAGCTCAAAAAACAAGAAGGGCAGAGACAGACAAGTCTTCAATTATAGGGCATGTTTGATGTTCCCATAAAGCAGAGCGGTGCGTGTCACGACAGTGTCCCTGCTGTCCACACTGACTCACCGTCTATTCAAGCTGCTTTATAGGTATGTGTGTCTCTGGCTTTACTGACACCGTTCTGACTTACAGGAGCATACTGATGCTGTAGCATGGGTTCCAGTCCCAGAGAATGCATGAGCTTTACTTTGGGCTAATTTCTGGTCAAAAATTACTGGCCTTTTAAAAATTATTTGTAAACCAGTCATTATGCTTTTTAAAAATGATTGATCTGAGTTCATGCACCTCAGTTTTTGAGTGAAAAGGTATTATTTGTGGATGGTTTTTGCATGAGCTCAGATCAATGAAGCGTACGATAAATAAAAAATCCTCTCCGAGGTAAAATGATTGGAACACATGAAGCTCGTTTCTGCCATGAAAAAAAATAAAACAAATAAAAATTGTATTAAGAGTTAATTGAGTTAAATAGTAAGAGTTAAATGTGATTAGCTTTTTTAAATCTAAATTCTGACTTTCTCATAGTTTTGAGGCAAAAAGTTGTAATTGCCTTCATTTTTATAAACTATAATATAAATTATTTACAATATAAGTTCTGAGATATAAACTTTTATGCAGAATTGCAAGATATAAACTCATGAGAAAAATAAGTTTGCGATTTTTGTTTTTTTTTTTGTTTTTTTTCTGCTATGAAGTAATAATAAAAAGGTCATTTTTTATTTCACAGTTTTGACATTTTTACTTGCAATTCTGAGTTTATATCATGCAATTCTGAGAAAAAACGTGCTAAAAAGTTGCAAGGGTTAATAAAAAATGTGCACATTGCATTAATGTAATCAACACTGAGCTGAATTGAGCTGAATAGCAATACTTATGTTTTTAGAGAATACAGAATCTGTACTGTATGAAGCGTTATAGAAATAAATGTGACTGACTTTAGGTAAAAGCAGCAAATGCATAACCCTAAATTGCACTAACCTAAACATTTAATAAAAGTCAATATTACATTTTGCAATTTGCATCAACAATATAAAGTGGTAAAGATGATCCTCATGTGAGATCTGTTTGATTCTGACCTTCAGTGCTGGTGAGGATGATGATGGTGACGCAGAAGAGCAGCAGGACAGACGTTACTCTGAGCTCCATGGTTGAACAGCATTGAGTGTGAATGAACAGAGAAAAGCTGATTTAAAGCCATGCATGCGAGTCCCGTTCCGCCCTCATAACCCGGCCTGCCCGGACTCATCAGCAATCACACCAAAGAAAACACTTTTACAAATCAGTTATGAAATCTTTTATAGCAGACGAAATATTCCCCGCAGCGCCTCATTCAGGTGAATGTGAAGGAGCCGTTTGCTGCAGGTTATGCGTGACGCTGATGTCATTAGGAGTGTTTCTCAGGAGTGTGTTGATTTATGTTGTTCGTTACGGTCAGATACATGTCACTGGGTGTGTTCAGTAATTGCATCGGATGTTCAAGCTTGTCTGTTTTACTTTCTTTCTTGATTTTGCTACAGGAGCAGAGTTTCACCCTTGACCTTACAAGAAATCCCACTTATTAGAAAACGATACTCATATTCAGTGCAAAAAATGGCTTTGCCACAGAAGAGTGTCATCTAAAGGGATCAATTAACTGATATATTATAAATAGTTTGAGTTTCTGAGTTTACATCTTGCAATTTGTGTTTTTTTGTATTTATGCCACGAAATAAAAATAAAACAGTTAAGTTTTTATCTTACAATTCTGACTTTTTTGCGTGCAATTCTGAGAAAAAAAGTCAGAATTATTTATATATATATATATATATATATATATAAAAAACAAAGACTATTGAAAAATGTTAACTATTGATAATTAAAACAATTAGTTCTGAAATTTAAGTGCAGTTTTTGAGTGAAGATGGTTTCCACACCAGTTTTTATATTATTTATTATATATGATTTAAAAATATTTGAAAATGAAATATTATATATATATATATATATATATATACTCTAATTATTTGTAAATTAATACATAAGATATATAATAATATATAATATAACTTAACATAAAAATATTATATTTTAAAAATAAAAAAATATGTATTTAAATATTTTATTTAACAATTATCATCAGCACCGTTATTATCATCATCATCATTATTATTATTATTATCATTATCATTATTGTGATTGTAGTTTGTAACGAACCAAAATAATATCTTGTCAAAATGAAACCTGCGGCACGTGTTTGGCTTTAATTCTCTCTTGTGCTTCTGTCACTTTCCTTTTCTTTTGTATGCAACTCCTTCCTCTGGTTTTCTGACATCTGTGGTAAATCATCTGAATGCCTTTGGTTTCCAGGTTTTACAGTGATTAAAGCGTAAAGCTAAATATCGTGTATAATTCATCTTTTAATAAAAGGGTATCAAACCTGATCTGCAGGATCTGTCAGACTCAGAAATACAGTTGGAGGGTCTGCAGGAGCTGGGTAATTATTCTCAGAAATCTCTGAATTATCATCACACAAAGGCAGAAACAGGTCACACAGCTTCTGGGACAATAAACTCAAACCAAAGCCCTTGAAATAACAAACGAGCCAAACAGATTGACTTTCACGTCCGTTTACTACATACAGTATTTACACAGACAGCGCTGAGCAGAGCAACACGTGTGAATGAAGGAGCTACAGACGCGGATCGCATCAGAAGGGTCTTGGTCTCCGAGAGGCCAGATTGAGCAAACGCAGCAGCATTTCTCCAGAAACACCCTTCAGAGCCACGCCGTCTTCAGACTGATGAGAGCCCACGTCTTCAGAGCAATCTGGATCCAGAACACAGCTCTCTGGAAGACAGAAAACATGCATTAGGCACAAATACCTGTCGTAGTGAGATGTGCAGAGCTTGAGATTGAGTTCAAGGATCAGAGTTTGTGTGTAATGTGACATGATGCCCACCGGAGTCGCAGCAGACGCCTGGAGCTGCGCATCGGCCCCGGGTCCCGCAGGTCCTCCCGCCCGTCTCGCAGGGGCCCGGCTGCAGATTCTCCTCCATGCAGCTCAGCGTCTCTGGAGACCCGAGGAGACAACCCAGACCGGCCCCACAGCAGATACTGGGGCCCAAACAACGGCCCTGATTCCCCGGACCACACGCCGGACACTACACACACACACACACACACACACACAGAGAGAGAGACAGAGAACAGAGAAACACACACATTGTGAAAAGTGGGTTCATCCCATAGGTGTAATGGTTTTTATACTGAACAAACTGTGTGTGCTATTGCCCTACACCTACACTACACCTAAACTTAGCCCTCACAGGAGACTGTGCATTTCTACTTTCCCCAAAAATACTCACTCTGTATGATTTATAAACGTTTTGAAAAGTGGGGACATGGGTCGATGTCCTGAAAAGTCACCTTCACCTTGTAATACCTGTTACACCCATGTCATTACACACATTTGTGAAAATTATTATAAAAATCAAGATGCTTCATGATTAAAATGGAACACAGTTGATATAATGAGCACAACTGTAACATTTTTACAAACATTTGTAATACATTTAATAGTCAATATTTAAAAATGAAAATACATCAACTTAAAATGAAAAATAAAGTTTTTTATTTTTCACTTATCGTTTATTTTATTTCAAGTAATGAAAATAGTTTTCATGTTTTACTTTTTTAAAAATATATTTTAATTAGTTTTTATTTAATTTTTTTTATATGTGTTTTTATACATTTTTATTTCAGTTTTAGTCATTTTAATGCATCAAGTTAAATATATATGAGAAATGTTCCAACAAGCTGAAATAAATTAAATGTAACTTTTATAGAATGTATTCTATTTCAGTTAACATTTATTTCAAGTAACAAAATGTTTTTTTTTTAATGGTTTCAGTTTTAGTTTGAAACACACATGAAACATAAAACTACAACAATGTAATACTTACTCAACATGAAATATTGATAAATATTTTGTTGCTAATAGTGCATTATATTTTTTATGCAGTGATGAATATTATGAATGTTTCAGCTTATTTAAATGAAACACAGAGTGAATGTTTAGCAGATGAACTTGAAATGAAAGACATTCCGGATTCCCTCAAACTGCTTATAAAGCTGCTTATAATGTCCACAGTATTGCTGATGATGCTTATGATGAAGATGATGCTGATGATGAAGATGTTGCTGATGAGGAAGATGATGCTGATGATGAAGATGATGATGATGATGCTGAAGATGATGATGAAGATGCTGCTGATGATGAAGATGTTGCTGATGAGGAAGATGATGCTGATGATGAAGATGATGATGATGATGCTGAAGATGATGATGAAGATGCTGCTGATGATGAAGATGATGCTGATGATGAAGATGCTGCTGATGATGCTGATGCTGATGATGATGAAGATGCTGGTCTGTACCTGTCTGACGGGCTCTGGCTGGGATCTCTTGCCTCCTCGGGGGCAGTTCTGGATGTAGCAGGCGGATGAGAGCGCGGAGAGCGCCAGCAGACAGAGGACACACGCGGACAGCAGAGAGTCGGACATCTCGACACACACTGATGCTCTGATGCTCTCGGACGCTTATATAGAGCTGCAGCATCAGCACCAGCAGAGCTCCTCCTCATCCAGACATCAGTCTCACTCTTACAGCTCCATTACACTTTTTCTCAACTGCTTACAAAATCATCACTTGTCACTAGTGCTGTCAAACAATTAATCACATCCAAAATAAAAGTTTTTGTTTACGTAGAATATCTGACCCTGCAGCACAAAATCAGTCATGAGTAACACAGGTATATCTGTATCAATAGACAACAATACATTGTATGGATCAAAATTATACATTTCTCTTTTATGACAAAAATCATTAGAATATTAAGATCATGTTCCATCAAGATATTTAGTAAATTTCCTACCATAAATATATCAAAACTTCATTTTTGATTAGTAATATGCATTGAACTTCATTTGAACAACTTTAAAGGAGATTTTCTCAATATTTAGATTTTTTTGCTCCCTCAGATTCCAGATTTTCAAATAGTTGTATCTCAGACAAATATTGTCCTATCCTAACAAACCATACATCAATGGAGAAAGCATTTATTCAGCTTTCAGCT
Organism: Barbus barbus; assembly: GCF_936440315.1. NCBI lineage: Eukaryota > Metazoa > Chordata > Actinopteri > Cypriniformes > Cyprinidae > Barbus > Barbus barbus. The sequence continues at coordinate 29,772,741 of NC_136756.1, forward strand.
TCTCAGTTTCAAAAATATTGACCCTTATGACTGGTTTTGTTGTCCTGGGTCACATATATGTATATATCGCACATATGCATGTATATATTTAAGAAAAATATGTTATGTTTACTTTATATATTAAATATATTTTTATATATTATATAATTTATATGAATATATATATATATATATATGTATGTAAATACATGTAAATATTTTCAAAATATATACATGTATGTGTGTCTTTATATATACATAATAAATATACACAGTACACACATACATTATGTAAACAAAAACTTTTATTTTGGATGCGATTAATCACAATTAATTAACAGCACTTCTTGTCACACAGTTTCTGAAAGCTGTCACTCAAACAGCAGAAACACACCAAACCTGCAAAACCAGACACTAACTCTCAACCTTTGACTCAGTTTTCAATTTCATTAAACACTTCTTGCAAAACACAACACACAATTCTCTGTGACGCGCAAACATCTAACAGGAATTACAGTTGTTTCAGCTGCTCACACACATTTTCAAAACCTTGCCTCTTTTTTCAAAACTTCACACACAAATCCAAGAATTGCACACAAAATGCAAAATGCCTCACATCTCTTGCAAAATGAAGCACTGCATTCAAAATATCACAAACACATCTCAAAAGCAAACAAACATCTTTGCCATAATATTACATGCTAGTTTTTGAAACTATGGCTCCATTTCTCAAAACACACACACAACATACAAAACGTCACACACATCTTGCAAAAGCAAACACTTCTTTGAACACTGTTATAACTCTTCTAAAAATGGTATTTTTGCATAGTAACTCTACACACAAACAATAAAATAATTAGCCACATACACACCAAACTACACACAGATGTGAAAAATGTAAAACACTGCTCTTGTGTGTCTTGTGCTTGTTCAGAGAGCAGAAGAACAGGAGATTGTCACAGCACTCGCACATACCGTACATGCATATAAACATATACACTGTATATACAGTATGTATGATGTATTTTACACAGTTATGCAACTGAACTGAACTAATACTGAACTGACTCGAGCTGTAGAACGACACTATTGACTTGTTAGAGCTGCTTTACAGCAGAATGTGAATTTGATGCTATTGTGAAGCAGCAGTGAAACAATCTGTTGTATAAAGCACTTTAGAAATAAAGTTGACTTTCTGACTTGCTTGTATGCATGTTCAGGATATATATATATATATATTTATATATATACTGAATATGCATACGACACAGATGCATATTCAGTGTGTGTGTGTACGTACGTACGCACGCACGCACACTCACTCACACTCACACACACACACACACACACACACACACACACACACACACACACACACACACACACTCACACACACACACACACACACACACACACACTCACACACACACACACACACACACACACACACACACACTTATATATACTTTATTTGATTCCACATTACAAGTTAAATATCATTATGAATCAAATTTTTTGAATGATCCAATATGGATTATACAGTTCTAAGGGTACAGGAAACATTGCCTTTTCCAAATAAACATGCTTCCTGTAGTTGCTGAGATTGAACATGACCCAGACTACCATACACCAGCACAATAAGCTGCCATTTGTATCCAAGGTTCTTGATGATAGATGTCAATGACTGATATTTTAAAATCTTAGAGCAGTAAGAATCCTCCATAAACAAGTCAAATGCACATGACACCTCAAATAGTGTAACTGTTTTGCCATTCTGAGAGATGTTAATGATATCTGGTGTATTAGCAATTCCTAGAAAAGTGTTTACAGGTGAGTTAAACCATGCAGACCGTACAGTAGTATGTTTACAGTTTTTGCCTATTGCTTGAACACTTTTTGCAAAACTCATTGTGTCAAAATGTACACACAAGCACACAAGACACAACACTGGGAAATAAATCGTTCACATCTATGTCGAATTGAAACTGCTATCAGCAATCCTTTGTCAGAATGTCACTCTGATGACAAAATGATACACACTTGCATCATATGATTACACTTTCAGATTAGCAGCAACACACTAGTGTACTTTATATAAAACACTGCAGTCTTTTTCACTGTTTTTATTCAGTTCATCAGTTAGCATTCTGTGAAGCTCAATGCAACACTTACAGATTTTGTTCTGTTTTTTTCCAACAAAGGTTTTCACAACAACCAAAAATGAAAGTATTGAAAGGTTACAAATGACATCAACTCAATACTGCACATCACAGTACTATACTTTACAGTACAGTAAATGCAGTAACGCATAAATAAACACAAAATACACTACTGTAAATACAGAAAAACAGGCCAATTGTGCGTGGGTGGGATTACAGATCCTGCCGTCTGTTTGGGTCCGGCCACAGGATCTCATCAACGACACAAGCGATAGTTTCTCCTGCTAAGCAACGGGGAAAATAACGCCTTGTGTGCCAAATCCATCCATGGATTGACGTTACCTCAATGTCTCCGCATGCCTCTTCCATTGCCTGTAGAAGAGGCATGCGGGCGGCGGTCATATACGCGCCAACTGGAAAAAATTCTTCGATAGGGTTTAGAAATGGTGAGTAGTGGGGGCAAGTATACAACTTCAAATTGATCATGGTTGGTGAACCAGTCCCAGACAAGAGCAGCCCGGTGGAAACTAACAGTATCCCAGACCTGGGCTGCTCTGATTCTTCCTGTACAACTGCATCAAGAAGTGCATCGAGAAATGTTAGTATGTGTTGAGTATTGTAGGGACCTAGTTTGGCATGATGGTGTAGTAGCCCTCGAAGGCTTATGACGGCACACATTGTGATGTTTCCCCCACGCTGCCCCGGGACGTGCACAATTGCCCTTTGGCCAATTATATTAGGACCCCGTCGTCTAGTTTTGCTGAGGTTGAAACCAGCCTCATCAATGTAAATAAGTTCAAGAGGCTGTGCAGCTCCATCCATGTCCAAGATTTTCTGCAACAAAAAAATTGCATGGATGGCTGGCATTACTCAAAACACACAACTACAGTACTACACATACAGAACCCCCCACACACCCCCACCCCAACACACAAACACACAGGCACCTGTGTCCCTCTCTGCATGTAGCTACGTGGTACTGATACAAGGGTACATATTCAGCTATTACTGTACTGGATTACATAAATACTGTATTGTAAATGTAAAGGACTGCAACACTTACCTGTACATATTCTTGTCAAAGTCCTTTGACCCTGATACAGTTCCTCTCAAATGGGACCTTGTACAATTGCTTCAATGTGATTTTGTGCTTTACCAAGACATGTCTGATCGTGGTAATGCCTACTCGATTGATGTTGATGAATACTTGCTTATGATGAATACTTATCTGCAAATCCAGTCTGAATGTCCTTATGATGGATGCAACTGTGAACCGGCTTAGATGTGGGTGGACTCTGCCCAGCTTCCCTCGTTGTCAGGCCATGATTTATCACATGATCCACCAACGTTGCTCTAATATCATCTGAAATATTGTTCCGTGCATAGCCTCTTCGACCATGTCCTACTCCTCTCTCTCTTTGTCTTTGTCTTCCTCTTCCTCTTCCTGGTGATCAGTTTTGTAAGTAAGTGTTTTCAGGTGTGTGTCTAAGTGTTTTCAATCACCCAATGTGTTTTGTATTTTGAATAGATGTGTTTTCCCAATGGTACCAATGAGATTTCATTTATGAACGAAGTGTCTTATGTATGAAATAGTGTGTAGTGTGCAGGAGCAAGTGTGTTGCAAAATTACAACTGAAGTGCAAAGCAGCGCTTTTGTTTAAGGTATGGTTACACTGTGTTTAAGGTGTAGTAACAAAAGCTTCAAGTTTTGTTACTTTGGTCTAAGCATGTGTCTATAGTGTTCAAGCAATAGGCAAAAACTGTAAAGATCTGTTCATCAGCCACGCAGGGAATATGAGCAGCAATGAGGTCCACAAGTCTGTCATGTCTGGCAGTATATAATCCTTTAAATGATGAACAGCTGTTCATGATGTGGGCTACTGACTCCAGGTGTTGAGGGGGTCATGCAGCAGGCAGAGGGGAATGGGTCGAGGGAAACCACAGTGATAAGTTGTATTTTGTAGGAAGAACCTGCAGACGTGCTTGAAAGTAAGAATCTCCTCACTGATGGTGGCATTGCTGTAGATGGTGTGTGATACAGAGTGGTCCACACAGGGCAGTTTTGCCAACTTTCCCTGGAGTTTTAGACTGGACCAGTACTCCATATTTTGGGCTCTTTGAATAGACAAGAGAGTCTGCCTTGATGTTCTTGGCTGGAGCAGGTGAACAATGTTGTTATGGTGCAGCCTGGCTTCCACGATGACTGATGGGTCCTCTACGACTGCATCAGAGATCTCTACAGGTTGGTAGTGGGAGGTCCACTTCAGTTCAGTACCTGTCCTCCAGCATAGGTCGTTTAAGTCTGGCCAGTCTGATGACACACCAAATCCCTGTGCCCGTCCATCCAGCTTTCCATTGGTCTTTCTTTTAAAGCCCAGGAAGCTGTCTTCCCCACCACATGCGTGTAACACCTTCCGTCTTTTAAAATCCAGCAGTAAGGATGCTCTGGCCATTTGCCTCATGCTGACATCATCACAGTTTAGCATGTTGGTAAGGTGAGACTGTGTTGTGGCTATATACTCCCACATGCAGTTTGGAACTCCAAGCGCCTGTCCTGTCTTTTCTCTTCGTGTTTTATGAAATTGTCTGGTTTTGCAGATTTGGTGTGTGCTTCTGCTGTTTGAGAGTCAGCTTTCAGAAACTGTGTGACAAAGAAAGATTTTGTGTGTAAGAAGTTGAAAACACTGTAATATTATGGCAAAGGTGTTTGCAAATGTTTGTTTTGAGATGTGTTTGTGATATTTTGAATGCAGTGCTTCATTTTGCAAGAGATGTGAGGCATTTTGCGTGCAATTCTTGGATTTGTGTGTGAAGTTTTGAAAAAAGAGGCAAAGAAAATGTGTGTAAGCAGCTGAAAAAACTAATACCTTGAGTTAGTTTTTATATTCATATGTTCCATATTCTCTTGAATTTTGTTAAAGATTTGTCAGTTTGGTTGTGTTTTGTCTTTTTAATAATTGTTTGTTTAATATATGTCTATATAGTTTTAATTCTTTTTTTCTTCAGTTTTAGCTATTTTAGCACATCAACTTTAGTAGTGATAGACGGTGCCATGTGCCAAGATGATTAATGGCTTTGACCTTTGTGACCTCATAACAATATTAATGATAACCATATGTGACCTTTGATCTCATAACGAGTTTCAGATGTGGAAATCGGCCTGCGTGAAATTCAGACATCATCCGGGGATGAGAAATGTTGTCCGGTTGGTGGAAAGCCATAAAGGAGTTGTTGTTGAAGATTTTATGGTGTGTTTTTGGAATTATTCTCATGGGAACATCTGTGTGACTCGCCCCCGTCCCATCTGAGCGTGTCCGGCTCTCTCTCTCTCTCTCTCTCTCTCACACACACACACACACACACTGTACAGTGTAATTATCTACAGATAATTATACATTTTACCCATCATAGAAAACTTTACATCTAAGAAAATAAACAAGTAATTCATGTGCTTTATAAGTAATTTACTCATGGGCTCTCTGAGAGGATGCTTGCCCCCACACCGTAGGTTAATTCAATTGTCAAAGTCTTACTCTCCTCTTTTAAATGAATTGAATATAAATACAGTTTTTTACAATCACTTTGCTACTATTTTCAGAACCTTGATGTCATTTTTCACAACTCTAGACACAAAACTCACAACCAATGATCAAAATGCACATTTTTCAAAACTCTAACCCTTTTCTCAATTGCTTGGATACAATACACATAAAACTTAGATCATTTGTTCATTCAACAAAAATCACCTGTTCAATACGACACAACTTAACATCAAAGTACTACTATTTCAAAAGGCAATTCACACATTACATTTCAAATGAGTGTCTATTCATTTCCTTACAATGATCTAACTATCAATTGATACAACTGCTCAAAATGATAAGTAACTGTTGCATTACTCTTAATGCATAGTTGTATGGAAACAGACAAACAATCTTCCATGTTTAAATCATGAAAGTTTCAAGATACTGTAACGAGATTCATTGTCACCAATTAGCGTGGAGCATGAACCAATTAGACTACAATATCCATGGATGTAGCCTAATATTTTATCATAATGCTTCATCAGACACTGTGTCTATGGTCCCAAATACTGTACCACCTTTTCAGACTATTTACAGTATTGACAGTACTGCACTGTATAGATGCAGGCCCTTGTAATTGCTTGTCCAATTCTGCCAACTCGTTACTGATGATTGAGTGCACATTGTGGAATGAGTATATAAAGAGTTGATTGGGATCCAATTGCAAGAGCATAGTGATACGTAACATGGAGCCAGCAGGTGATCCAGGTCACAATGGAGGTCAAGCAGTGGTGGGAGGAAGACGAGGAAGACGTGTTGGTCAAAGGAATGGCAGGGGACTCTTCTGAGAGGTGGTCGTGGGCCTCGTTTGAGAGGTGTACTGTTGTGTCATCAGCAAACTTGATGATGTGGTTGGAGCTGAACTTGGCAGTGCAGTCGTGGGTCAGCAGTGTGAAGAGCAGCGGGCTGAGCACACAGCCTTGTGGGGCACCTGTGCTCAGTGTGGTAGTGCTCGAGGTGTTGTGGCCGACACGGACTGACTGAGGTCTTCCGGTTAGAAAGTCCAGGATCCAATTCCAAAGGGAATTGTTAAGGCCCAGCAGGTTTAGTTTATTTATGAGCTGTTGTGGGATTATTGTGTTGAATGCCGAACTGAAGTCAATGAACAGCATTCTAACATAGGAGTCTTTATTTTCTAGGTGGGTAAGAGCCAGGTGGAGGGTGGAGGAAATTGCATCGTCCGTAGAGCGGTTTGGACGGTATGATTGTTGTGGATTTGAGACGTGGGGACGACTGCCTGGCTCAGCGAGGTGTTGAAGATATCTGTAAGCACATCTTTTATATTCAAACTATGTATATATATTTACAAACTTTTATATTCATATTTACATTATATTCATGAATTTTATACTGTATCATCCCCCTAAACCTACCCATCGCAGTAAACTTTCTGCATTTTATATTTACATAGACATAATTTAATATATTGTAAAATGCTGTTATGATCGTGGGGACAATTATTTGGAGTATTACTACTCATCGGGTTTGTGTGCCCCTTTTGCTTTTTTTGCTATTTTGTACATTGTCCATTTTGTATAAATTTATATTATTATTTTTATTCTCTTTATTATCTGTGTCTTGTCTTGTTGCTGTGTTTCTGTTGCACTGTGGAGCTTCTGTCACTAAAACTAATTCCTCTTATGTGTAAACATACCTGGCAGTAAAGCTCATTCTGATTCTGATAAACCTGCCCATGACAGTAAACTTTCTACATTTTTTTTTTATTTTATATATTTTATATATATATTTTTTCATGAACATCATTTAGTATAATTCAAAAAGCTGTTATGCTCAGGTCAAACATTTGAAGTATTAATATGCATTTGGTTTGGTGGGGACACTCCATAGACTCAATTAATTTTTACTGTATAAACTGTACACCTACCCATCACACAACAAATTCTGCCTATACATTCATTTTTTTGATCAAATATTGATTGTAAGTATCTTATCTTAATTATGAAAACTCAAGAAATGTCATCTTAAATTTGCAAAACACAAACACTTTAACCATTAATATATTTTTAAGATACTGAAAAACACAAATGTCAAAACTTCTTCAGTGCTCCAGGGATTATATGTAACATACTGTATAAAAAATAAACATTTCAAGCTAAAAAGAGACTCAAGTAACAAACTTGTTTTTTTTATTATTATTAAGTAACAACCATGTTTCAGCAAAGCAAACCATTTATCACACATTTGAGTTTTTTCACTAACCACACATAAATGCAGATTTTCTTAAAAACACAAACATGTATGTTCATGCTGTTGGCATATTACTGTTTTTGCTGAATACAGTTTAGCCATTAATATACTTTTAAGATTCTGAAAAAACACAAATGTCAGGGACATGACAACATTTCTACAGACCCAGAGAGTTAAAGAAGGTGGTAATAAATGTATAATTATATATGACAGCGTGTTAAAAAAGCAAATCATTCATCATACATTTTAAACGTATTTAGCATTTCTTTTATATATTTATTAAGCTTATTAACATTATAAAACATCCTACTAAAGCAAATCATTCATCATACATTTTAAACACATATTCAGCATTTATCTACGTTTATTGAACTTCTAAAACACATCATTCTCTTCTTTTAAAGATGTTAATAAATAAAATGTATATGTAACATACTATATAAAAATAAATATTACAATAGTCAGGCTAGGTGACAATAAAAATGTCTTATTCTTTCTTTTTGACAAACCTACATTTCAAATGATTTGATCTTTAAATTATTTGTTCTTTTTTTCTAAGTTCCAATAGATTAACCTTCTTAACCGAACAAAGAAATCACATTTCACATTCATTCATCATATTTTATTCAATTTTATATATTTAGTTATTTTTGCACGAGTACCACGGTTTCGTATCTTTCTAATGTTTTTTCTAATGCATCAGAATGTGTATATTTCACCATCCAACATGAAAATAAGGAGATGTATCAGCCGAGCTTGTTTCAACTGTTTATTATTATTATTGTTATTATTATTAGTGTGTACTCACATAGATATAGAGTAGATATAGAACAAACCTTATTGTCCATGTTTTCCCCTACACAGACCCAAAGATAATATCCAAACAAGTTCTATGGGGGCACAGTTGTAAATTCCTAGATGTCTAGTTTCTCAAAAAGTGTACACATCTTTTAAGAAAATTGTCATAATGCATATAGAATACAGAAAAACCTCTCTCGATCTACTGTGACTGTCATTACTCAGGGTTAGTGTTACGGATGACGCTGTACACATTTTGTTTGTTGGACTGCATATGCCTTTAGGTGAGGCCTTCTCTCTCTAAGAGCCGTCAGCATTCAATGTTTATAGAAATAAATGAAAGTTCAGGAAATTACTCTCTACTCGTTTCTTTCAACGTTTCCGTTTGCTGTTAAATATTAGGCCTATGTGTACTACCCTTCAGTCATAAGCATAAGCATTTTTCTGCTTTGTCCACTTTTGGCAGATTTGGTAGAGGGACTATGTCGACTTGCTGTAATGTGATCACAATTAAGAACCATAACATAAATAACGTAAATACTTGTTTAACCTACGGTGTGGGGGCAAGCATCCTCTCAGAGAGAGCGAGGGAACTTTTTATTGAGCCCATGAGTAAATTACTTATAAAGCACATTAATTATTTATTTATTTTCTTAGATGTAAAGTTTTCTGTGATGGGTTGTAAAATGTATAATTATCTGTAGATAATTACACTGTACAGTGTGTGTGTGTGTGAGAGAGAGAGAGAGCCGGACACGCTCAGATGGGACGGGGGCGAGTCACACAGATGTTCCCATGAGAATAATTCCAAAAACACACCATAAAATCTTCAACAACAACTCCTTTATGGCTTTCCACCAACCGGACAACATTTCTCATCCCCGGATGATGTCTGAATTTCACGCATGCCGATTTCCACATCTGAAACTCGTTATGAGATCAAAGGTCACATATGGTTATCATTAATATTGTTATGAGGTCACAAAGGTCAAAGCCATTAATCATCTTGGCACATGCCACCGTCTATCACTACTAACTTAAACTGAAAATAAAATGAAAAATGTTGCTTTGATAGCTAGCTAAAATAAAAGTTTTTGACTTAATTCTTTTATTTCAGGTCATGAAAACACTATTTAATGATTTAATGTTTTACATATATTTTGTATTTTCCATTGTCATTTAATTTGAGTTAAAGTTATATTCATTTTGTTGTGTGTTTTTGACATTTTTAATAGTTTTTACTTTTTATTTATTATTACTATTATTATTATTATTATTATTTTATAATAATAAAACTATACAGACATACAGTACATCAAGTTTACCTAAATTAAAATAAAATAAGATTTAAATTTTTTTTAATAAGTAAGTTTTTTTTTTTTCATTTAACATAATTTTCATTCAAGTAATGAAAATATATATTTTTTTTAAGTTTTTTTTTTACATTTTGAATTAGTTTTTATTTTGTGTTTTTTAAATATGTCATATAATTTTGATAAAAACAAAGAAATTCAACACAGATAAATAAAACCAATCTAAAGGTAAGTGACTGTCTCGGGACTGAAGGGGTTAATGTGTGAAACTGAGTGACTGGAGCGAGTGGAAGGTCAAAGCTGTGAAATGACAGATATGAGATTCATCTGAACGCAGGACTAAACAGCGGAAATGCCTGCTCAGTATTCACAGCTCACAAACACTAATCTAATCCAGCATTTCCATATTGTTTATGCGCATGCAGGCCAACAAAAGAACAATTTCATCCAATAACACCTGGAGAAGTCAGACGTGCTTTGAGGAACATCACGCCTGCAAATCTGAGAATATGAGTGATAATTAACTCATCAGCGTCCCGACACAAACGAGGCCTAATCAGTTAGCACAGAGTTCACTCACCTTATTCAGAAGCAGCACATTAATAATAGTCATAATCAAATGCTGCACATACAGTAAATGAAAATGTTGTTGAGCTGCTTATGTCAGAAAGACTTTTAAAGTTCGTCATTCCCTGAGAACACCGTGCGTTTAGATTAAGTACATTTTCACTTTAGACCTTTCTATATTAGCATCTTGACTCCTCAGAATACATTAGATTGTAGAAGACAGTGGGCTGGCATTAAAGTTTACTATTTAGTCTATTATGGTCTGGTTTCCATGACGACAGCATCCTCATCTGACTCCACACAGGATTGTTTTTTTTTGCTGGATATTTTTGTTGAGCATCTGTATGTTAATAACTTAACGTGTTCAAACGAGCCTGATGAGGTTGCCGTAGGTGTGTGTGTGTGTCCTTCAGGAGTGTGTGTCGAAAACTTGGGTTTAGCGTTACAAAAGGGTCAGAGCTATTCAAACACACACAAAGAGAGTTCGGCCTTGTGCCGCTTCATCAATCTCCTACCATTCAATCCAACAGAACACAACGAGCTCAAGGATCCTTCATTCACTCCTCCAGACAACAGCATGATCCACCGGACAAAAACAAGCGCATATGCATTCAACAGCTTCATATGGAAAAGGATCTGAGATATATCATTTTAATAATTATTTAAAAAAATGCATTTATTAATCAAGAATGTGTTTAATTGATTTCTTCTGCTGACCCTGAATGCATTTATTTGATTAAAAATACAGTAAAAAAGTGAAATATTATTAGAATTTAAATCAGCTGTTTTCTATGTGAATATGTGTTAAACTGTAATTTATTTCTGTGATCTGCAGCTGTATTTCCAGCATCATTACTCCAGTCTTCAGTGTCACATGATCTTCAGAAATCATTCTAATATACTGATTTGCTGCTCATGAAACATGTCTGGTCTGATTATTATCAATGTTGAACACAGTTCAACTACCTTTCAAAATATTTTTTAAAAAGTGTGTATTAAGTCCTTTATTAAGGACGCATTAAAATTGTTCAAAAGTGACATTTATAATGTGCCAAAAGATTTCTGTTTCAAATAAATGCTGTTCTTTTGAACTTTCTATTCATCTGTGAATCCTGAAAAAAAAAATGTATCACAGTTTCCACAGAAATATTGTGCAGCACAACTGTTTTCAAGTCAAGTCAATATTATTTGTATAGCGCTTTTAACAATGCAAATTGTGTCAAAGCAGCTTTACATCGGCTTGATATAATGCTGGGTGGCTTTATATCAGCTTTACTGTATTTAGACGGGAAATAGTTTGTCGAAATAGTGTCATTCTCCTCTGGCCAGACAAAATCAGCAGTTTAAATCTAGGCTAAAGCAGAATCAGATTGTGCAAAGGACTCATCTGGTTCCTGTGGTCTTGTCCCGATGGCCGTCTTGGAGACAGGGTCTTCACTGGGGATCAGTCTCTGGGGCTCATCTAGGTGTCCTGGCTGTAGAGGTCATCTCTAGGTGCTGATCCACCATCTGATCTGGATACAGTCTGGATCCTGGTGGCTACGGTGACCTCGGAATAAGAAAGAAACAGACTAATATTAGCGTAGATGCCATTCTTCTAACGATGTAACAAGTACATCAGGTGTTTTGGGAAGTGTTCCCCGTTCTGGTTGACCTAATTAATGCAGCCTAACAATCCTTTAATGGATTTGAATTATAGAAATGCGATAGTGTATTATGTAAGCCAGGTTAAAGAGATGGGTCTTTAATCTAGATTTAAACTGACAGAGTGTGTCTGCTTCCTGAACAGTGTTTGGTAGATTGTTCCAGAGTTTGGGCGTTAAATAGGAAAACGATCTCCCGCCCGCAGTTGATTTTGATATTCTAGGTATTATCAAATGGACAGAGTTTTGAGATCGCAGCAGATGTGAAGGACTATAATGTGATAAGAGCTCACTCAAATACTGAGGTGCCAAACCATTCAGGGCTTTATAGGTAATTAGCAAGATCTTAAAATGTATACGATGTTTAATAGGGAGCCAGTGCAGTGTTGACAGAACCGGGCTAATGTGGTCATACTTCCTGGTTCTAGTAAGAACTCTAGCTGCTGCATTTTGAACCAGCTGGAGTTTGTTTATTAAACGTGCAGAGCAACCACCCAATAAAGCATTACAATAATCTAACCTCGAGGTCATAAACGCATGAATTAATGTTTCTGCATTTGACATTGAGAGCATAGGTCGTAATTTAGATATATTTTTAAGATGGAAAAATTTAGTTTTACAAATGCTAGAAACAAGTTTTTTGAAGGAAAGAATGCTATCAAAAAGTACGCCCATCAAGTATTAGACAGTGATCTAGGTTTTTACATGCAAAAGTTTTTGGTCCAATAATTAACACCTCTGTTTTTTCAGAATTTAGCAGTAAGAAATTGCTAGTCATCCGGTTTTTGATATGAACTATACATTCCGTTAGTTTAGGCAAATTGGTCAGTTTCATCAGGTCGCGAAGAAATATAGAGCTGGGTATCATCAGCATAACAGTGAAAGCTAACACCATGTTTCCTAATGATATCTCCCAAGGGTAACATGTAAAGCGTGAAAAGTAACGGCCCTAGTACTGAGCCTTGAGGTACTCCATACTGCATTTGTGATTGGTATGATACCTCTTCATTTACTGTCACAAATTGATGGCGGTCAAATAAGTATGATTTGAACCATGCCAGTGCACTTCCTCTAAAGGCAACATAATTTTCTATTTAAAAGAATGTTGTGGTCGATAGTGTCGAACGCAGCGCTAAGATCCAGTAGCACTAATAGAGAGATACAACCACGATCAGATGATAAAAGCAGGTCGTTTGTAACTCTAATGAGAGCAGTCTCAGTACTATGATATGGTCTAAAACCTGACTGGAAATCCTCACAGATACCATTTTTCTCTAAGAAGGAATATAATTGTGATGATACTACCTTTTCTAATATCTTTGACAGAAAAGGGAGATTCGAGATCGGTCTGTAATTAATTAATTCTTTGGGGTCAAGTTGTGTTTTTTTAATGAGAGGCTTAATAATGCCTCTCATTAAAAAATGAGAGCCAAACCGGTTCAAAAGCAGATCACAGTATGGCCAGACAATGCCACCTCAGCACTGCAGGACTGCTTCCAGGACACAGACTGGAACATGTTTAAAGAGGCAGCCACCTACAACAACCACACAGACCTGCGTGAGTACACTGAAACTGTGACTGCTTACATCAAAAAGTGCATAGATGATGTGACAGTAACCAAGACCATCACCACACGTGCAAACCAGAAGCCATGGATGACAGCAGAGGTTCGTGGGCTGCTAAAGACTAGAGATGAAGCATTCAGATCAGGAGATAAAGCAGCCCTCAAAACAGCAAGAGCCAATCTGTCCTGTGGCATCAAAAATGCAAAACGGTCATATGCTCAAAAAATCAACAATTACTTCACAGACAGCAGAGACACACGGAGCCTGTGGCAAGCCATTCAAACCATCACTGACTACAAGCCCCCGCCACAGGCCTGTGATGAGGACACATCCCTCCCCGATGCACTCAACCACTTTTATTCACGGTTTGAAATGCAGAATGACACACCTGCACAAAAACTCCCCACACCTCCCAACGACCGGGCGCTCTGTCTGTCTCCAGCCGACGTAAGGAAGACCCTATCTAGGATTAACCCACGCAAGGCTGCGGGTCCTGACAACATACCTGGCCGTGTTCTGACAGACTGTGCTGTACAGCTGACAGATGTCCTAACAGATATCTTCAACACCTTGCTGAGCCAGGCAGTCGTCCCCACGTCTCAAATCCACAACAATCATACCGGTACCAAAGAAATCACCTGTGTCCTGTCTAAATGACTATCGTCCCATAGCACTGACTCCAATCATGATGAAGTGCTTTGAGAGGTTAGTCATGCACAACATCAAAACCAGCCTCCCCAACACACTCGACCCGCTCCAGTTTGCATACCGTCCAAACCGCTCTACGGACGATGCAATTTCCTCCACCCTCCACCTGGCTCTTACCCACCTAGAAAATAAAGACTCCTATGTTAGAATGCTGTTCATTGACTTCAGCTCGGCATTCAACACAATAATCCCACAACAGCTCATAAATAAGCTAAACCTGCTGGGCCTTAACAATTCCCTGTGTAATTGGATCCTGGACTTTCTAACTGGAAGACCTCAGTCAGTCCGTGTCGGCAACAACACCTCGAGCACTACAACACTGAGCACAGGTGCCCCACAAGGCTGTGTGCTCAGCCCGCTGCTCTTCACACTGCTGACCCACGACTGCACTGCCAAGTTCAGCTCCAACCACATCATCAAGTTTGCTGATGACACAACAGTGGTAGGCCTCATCAGCAACAACGATGAAACGCACTACAGAGAGGAAGTGGCACAGCTGGCTGAATGGTGTGGCACTAACAATCTGTCCCTCAATGTGGAGAAGACAAAGGAGGTTGTGATGGACTTCAGGAGGAACTCCGTTGACCACCCCCCACTGACCATCAACAGCTCGACTGTGGAGAGAGTCAGCAGCACTAAATTCCTGGGGATGCACATCACAGAGGATCTCACCTGGACCACCAACACCATGTCACTCTCCAAAAAGGCACAACAGCGCCTACACTTTCTCTGCCGGCTGAAAAGATCAAGTCTCCCTCCACCCATCCTCACCACAGTCTACAGATGCACCATTGAGAGTGTGCTGACCAGCTGCATCACTGTCTGGTACGGGAACTGCAGTGCTGCTGACCGCAAGACCCTCCAGCGGACAGTGAACACAGCTGCAAAGATCATCGGTGCCCCTCTCCCCTCCATCCTGGACATCTTCCTTACACGATGCTCCAGCAAAACCAACAGCATCGTGAAGGACTCCACCCATCCCTCCCACAGTCTCTTCCAGCTCCTACCATCAGGAAGACGGTACCGGAGCATCAGAGCCCGCTCCGCCAGACTACTCAACAGCTGGACACCGCCCCCCTCTGAAACCCCATGCAAACTCCTACCTCCTGAAACATGGACACCAAAGAAAAAAACAATTCGAATTGAGTGGGCCTGTACAAACCACCTGTAGTAACACACTCTCCTTTATGTGCACTAGACACTTTACACACACTGCTGCGTGAACACAATCCCACAAAAGACTCAGCAATATATGTATGTTTACATGCTCATGCACTACAAATCATCCTGCACTGTTCCCCAACCAGCTGCTGGACTCAAAATGTCTCTCTTTGCACATGTACAGTATTTGTGAAGCATTCGTATAGTTTGTACTTTTTATCCTTTATTCTTTTAGTTTGTATAGGGTAAATACTTATATATAATATACTTATAGTTAAATCTGTCAGTAGGTTAGTTGTGTATAGGTGTATAGGTTTATTAAGTCTGTATGGTGCCCTGGTGGCCTGTATACAGTAGCCAGTACAAACATCACAGGGGATTTATCATTAACACTTGTTTCTTTGGATAATGTTATATGAAGCAAAATTATTTCAAACGAATTACAGTATACTTGAAACCCGACCTCTGAAAAATACTGAAAATATTGCTATTAATTGTGGCAACACCTCCCCCTTTACCTTTTGGACGCGGTTCATGTTTGTAACTGTAATCTTGGGGGGGTAGACTCGTTTAAAGTAATGTATTCATCTGGTTTTAGCCAGGTTTCTGTCAAACAAAGCACATCTAGTTTATGGTCAGTGATCATATCATTTACAAAAAGTGCTTTTGTAGAAAGGGATCTAATATTCAATAAGCCAAGCTTTATCATTTGTTTATCTGTATTATATCTGTTTTTTATTTGTTGAACATCAATTAAATTGTTACTCTTAATTTGGTTTGGATGTTTTCTGTATTTTCTAGTTCGGGGAACAGACACGGTCTCTATAGTGTGATATCTGGGTGAAAGAGTCTCTATGTGCTGAGAATTAACTGACTTCTGTGACATTAATTCATATATACAACATTATAATAATCAGAAATGTTTCTTGAGCAGTAAATCAGTATATTATTATGATTTCTGAAGCTCATGTGACACTGAAGACTGGAGTAATGATGCTGAAAATACAGCTGCAGATCACAGAAATAAATTACACTTTAACACATATTCACATAGAAAACAGCTGTTTTAATTTCTAATAATATTTCAAATTTTTACTCTATTTTTGATCAAATAGATGCAGCCTTGGTGAGCAGAAGAGACTTCTCTCAAAACCATTAAAAATCTTTTGAATGGTAGTGTATATAAACTACAAACTAAGTAAAAAAAAAAAAAAGTTTTTGAAGTTGCAAAAAAAACAATGATTGTTAGAAAACACGTTTTGGCAGAAAATACTATTTCAGTCTTTCTACTTTGTGTAATTCATTATGTCACTGAAATGTCCTAGTAATTTTGTTTCTTTCAGTGTAATATACAATATTAATACATATATTCCTTGAAAATATGAACAACACTTACTTAAAATGACAAAAACCTTTTCAAGCTTTTTCAAAGCGTTTAATTAACATTACACACAAAATCTGCAAACATGATGAACATGTTCAGTGATGCACTCGAGTGACGTCTCTGCTGGAGGCAGTCGTGCCGCACGCGGGGCATTTAATCTTCAGTCTCTGAGGATCAGGTGCATGTTTCTGCCTCAAACACGCTCCACACATGAGATGAGCGCAGGGCAGAGAGTATGACGCCACGCTCGAAGAGTAAACCGTCAGCGAACAAGAGCAGAACGCACAGGAGTGCCGGCCTGGAAAACAAGATAATTACAACAAATGCATCATTCTTTTTGAATGCATAATGATAAAGATTGCACTCATACTGAAATATTCTGAACTCAAAACAGCATTTACTGAAACAAGACAGCAAAACCTGACAAACGTCATGCATTATCACATTTATGATTAATAATATAAATGCCAATAGGATCAGAAAAATCACCTTTATTCAAAGAGAAATTAGGTTTTCATTCCCCACTGACAGATATTTGTTCTTGTTTTAAGCATAAACTCTTTCTCTTAGAAAACAAGACTTTTGCATCTCAAGAAAATGCTTTAAATGATTTAAAGATGTTTAGATATTTGTACTGGAAAACAAGACAGACAACAATTCTGAGGAATAAAACATTTTTGAAGTGCATGAAACATTTAATGCCACGACTTTATGAATTTAACCCCCAGTTTCACAGACAAGGCTTAAACCTACACTGTAAAAAAATAAAAAATAAATGTTGAGCAAACTTAAAAGTTTAAGGCTTAAAATACATCAGTGCCTTTATTTTATCTCAAGATGGACACCAGTAATGTTTTTTTTATCTAAGGCATGTTTATAAAAAGTACTTAAATGTCCAAATGGCGTAATCCTGGTTTAGTCTAAGCCTTGTCTGTGAAACCAGGCCTAAGACTTTCTGCTCTGATTTAAGACCTTTTAAAGGCTTCCTTTGTAAAAACATGAATTAAAAATGCAGAATGAGCGATTAATTTTCTTGCAGTTTAGCTCCAGCTCTAATCAAACACACCTGAACAAACTAATGAAAGATTGCTAGAAAGTTACAGGCAGGCGAGTTTGATCAAGATTAGAGCTGATTAGAGTTTAAAGAGTTAAGAACCACTAAACTAGAATAAAGGAAAAATATCCTAGTTTTCAGTAACAAGTGAACGTGACCATGCTTTATTTGCTCATATGTTGATTTCAGACTCGTACCAGATGAGCTGTCCTCACTGGAACTGGTTTTGCTCGGCGAGGTGAACACTGGTAACCCATGAAGAGCAGCGTTTAGCGCCTGATCTAAACTGTCTGCTAACCGCCGCTCATGTGAGTCCGACTCTGAAACACAACAGACCCGAGTGTGAGCGACAAATACAGCAGAAAACATTTCTGGGGGATCCAAAACCATTTTTGAGAGGGATTAAAAGAATTAGGAACAAGACAGAAAAACATCATGCATGGTCTCATGAAAATGTGTATAAACAGTACGCATATAATACGCAGTTTTCGCATGAATATATATGATATGAAATTAGTTTGGCGTGCATATGATATGAAATTTTTTGCGTGCATATAATACGCAGCTTTCGCGTGCATATGATATGAAATTTGTTTTGCGTGCATATAATATGCAGTTTTTGCGTGCATATAATATGCAGTTTTTGCGTGCATATGATATGAAATTTTTTTGCGTGCATATAATATGCAGTTTTTGCGTGCATATGATATGAAATTTTTTTGCGTGCATATAATATGCAGTTTTCATGTGCATATATGAAATTTGTTTCACGTGCATATAATACGCAGTTTTTGCGTGCATAGATATGAAATTTGTTTGGCGTGCATATAATACGCAGTTTTCATGTGCATATGATATGAAATTTGTTTTGCGTGCATATAATATGCAGTTTTTGCGTGCATATAATATGCAGTTTTTGCGTGCATATGATATGAAATTTTTTTGCGTGCATATAATATGCAGTTTTCATGTGCATATATGAAATTTGTTTCACGTGCATATAATACGCAGTTTTTGCGTGCATAGATATGAAATTTGTTTGGCGTGCATATAATACGCAGTTTTTGCGTGCATAGATATGAAATTTGTTTGGCGTGCATATAATACGCACTTTTCGCGTGCATATGATATGAAATTTGTTTTAAAAATTTGATTAAGTTGTCTCTAATTGCACCAACATTTTTACAGTGTGTTCTTCTTTTTCTATTTTCCCTGAATTGACAAGTAACTACAATGTCATGGGATGTAATTTCATTACCATCAAATTACACATTCTTTTAATATGTTCTAAAGCCAGTGTTATATATATATGTGACCCTGGACCCAATAGACAACAATACATTGTATGGGTCAAAATTATTGATTTTTCTTTTATGCCAAAAATCATTAGGATATTAAGATCATGTTCCATGAAGATATTTAGTCAATTTCCTACCGTAAATATATCAAAACTTCATTTTTGATTAGTAATATGCATTGCTAAGAACTTAATTTGAACAACTTTAAAGGAGATTTTCTCAATATTTAGATTTTTTTGCTCCCTCAGATTCCAGATTTTCAAATAGTTGTATCTCAGCCAAATATTGTCCGATCATAACAAACCATACATCAATGGAAAGATTATTTATTCAGCTTTGTATAGATCTCAATTATTGAAAAATTGACTCTTATGACTGGTTTTGTAGTCCATGGTCACATATAAACTATTTCTTATTGCTGAACTGTTAAGGTTTGTGAGTTCCCAGCATGCATTGCATCATTGGTAAATTTTGCATTAATGTTTTGTGTGCTGTTTGCTGACTTCATTTAAGCTTTTGCTGTTATTTTGTCATATTGTTAGTTATTTGTTGTGATGTAAAGAGCTCATCTTTTTACATTTTATGCTTGCACCATTCTTCAGATTTATTGAGGCCTACAGTATATTCAACCATCTATATTCTTGATATCTTTGCTTTGTAGGATGATTGTTCCTTTACAAACAAGGATAGCATAGTTCACGTCAGATATTAAGTGTCCTATAAATCTATTTATATGGCTAATAAAACAATAAATGAACATTTTGTGTTACTAAGTTAAAATATGCTGAATTGATGTTGCCTTGACAAATATATTGCCTGAAAGAGGCATTTTGTATTTAGTGAATGAATGAACTGACAAAACAAAAGTAGTGTTACTTAGTACAATATAGTGCTGTCAAATGATTAATTACATCCAAAATAAAAGTTTGTTTACATAATGTGTGTACTGTGTATATATAAATACAGTATATATTTTGAAAATATTTAGATGCATTTGCATGTCTATATAATATATTTAATATATAAAAAATTTAATTTTCTGAAATATACACAAGTATGTGTGTGTATTTATATATACATAAATATAGACAGTACACATACATATATTACGTAAACAAAAACTTATTTTGGATGCAAATGTAAAAATCTGAAAGCATCATGTTGCCTTGGATTTTTATGTTTTCAACTATTTTTTTTTACAGTGAAGCTATGGAAGCTTCACTGTAAAATAAATAAGGCTATTGCAACTTTTTAACTCATAATTCTTACTTTTTTTCCTCAGAAATGCAAGAAAAAAATGCAAACTATGGAATGTAAACCAAAAATTGCAACAAAAGAGTCTGAATTGTGAGCTAAAAAGCACCTTAATCTTATTTTATTATTCTGTGGCAGCTTCTATACAAACCTGAGGAAGTTTCATGGGCTTTCCTCAAAATAGAGCGATCAGGATCAGCGCTGGTGGAGGGAAAGCTGGATTCATATTTCCTTTTAGCAGAACGGCTCTGCATCGGTCCTGATTTGCAGGAATCCGCTCTTGTTTTAGAGTCTGAAACAGATGCAAAGGACTGTGCTTGTGAACTGTCTGTATGATCACGGTTTATACTGGAGTCTGCGATGCTTTTGGCCTCCACTGTGAGTCTGGATGGTTGTGGTTTAGTTAGTAGATTATTCCTGCTCCTGACTCCTGTGCATCCCGTCTGCAGAGCCAAACGGTCAATGCGGATTTTGAGGAGAGGGTTTGGAACTGGTTTTGAGTTCTGGGTAAAAGGGACGCCAGTAAATGGGTCGTTGGGTAAACGACCCCATGTGGCTTCTCTCTTCTGGTACTCCTCTAGTGTGCTGTTATCAATTACCATTCCACTAGGCAAGATCATTGGGAAAACCATGAGCTCTTGCGTTAAGGGATCGAGGAACTCCTCTGCAATTGGGATTTCGGTAATGACTGGATCTGGTTTGGGAGGTACTATGGAAGTATGGTTTGTTTTTTGCAAGCTTTTTAGATGTGCATCCCAAATCTTTTCCAGTTCAGATGCATGACAGCAGCGAGAAGGCAAAGCCCAGATGGCGAGCGACTTGATCCCGAGCGCTGACGCTGCGCCGCTGTAGGGAATACTGACTCTGAGCTGAGCGACCGATCCGAGCGACCCGCGTCTCCAAAGCTCCTGCGTTTTCGCTCCAGCCGGTGTCTGCGGCGGAGTATCGGAAAACGGTGCTCGAGGTTTAAAAGCAGGGTTGAGGAAACACACCTGCAGCTCCTCTTGCAAATCATAACGCGACACAAGTTCAAACCGATCACCGTCTCGCTCCGAACACGTTAAGATCTCCAGCCTTCGTGAGGTTCGGCCCTGATCCATTCCCCACGGCCAAAGCTCGACGTCCAGCCGACATAGCTCCATCTTGACCTGGAAGCTCAGCGTGACGTGGACAGGAGGCCGGAGGAAGTATTCCAGCTTGAAACCCCTCCGGCGTGCGATCGGATCCGCCGAGAGAAGATTGGAGGCATCGTAACCGTCGGCGCACAGCTGTCAGCAGGACAAAAAACAAGATGTTGAAGGACCAATGACAATACCAAACCACGAATAAGATAGTCACAGACGTGTGTTCTTGGTAGAGAACATTGCAAGGTCGGCTCAGACGCACACAAGACACAATGTAGTCAGAGATGAACCCTGCATTACTCACTATCAGGTTATTTAAAGGAATTTCAGAGAGGGCTTTTAAAGGGAAGATTCACCGAAAACTGAGAATACTGTCATGTATCTTTATTTCTTTTATGGAACATTCTGTGCTCTTTTTCATGCAAATAAGCAAATGATTTAAATTTAGTTTCGAAGGATTTATTTCAGGAGCAACCAGGCTTGTAAAAAATAAAATAAAATTTTAAATGTAAAAAAATAAATAAAAGAAAAAATAAAAATAAAATAAAATATATAAATATAAATATAAATATATATATATATATATATATATATATATATATATATATATATATAATAAAAACAGCTAATTACCAAAGTAAAATCTAATTTCCGTTTAATTTAACTTGATGCACTAAAATAACTAAAACTAAATAAACTAGAACTAATAATTAAAAAAACATAAATGCTATATGCACATTAAAAATGCTATAAAAAAGAAAAAAAGCACACAACATAATTACTAAAACCTTAACTAAAATCAAAGAAAAAACAGAAAATATAAAAATAAAATCTAGTTGAAAATATTAACACAAATTAAATCAGTGACACTAAAATAACACTGGTAGCAACCGTTGTTGTTTAATTATCATTTTTAGTCATTTATACTATTTAGCATTTAATCGCTTACACAGTTTCATAATATTTTTATATTGCGTATTACTTTTCCCCTTGCTCTAGCAATCCCTGCCATTGTCGTTTAATCTTATGATTGTTGGGTTTCATGCAATATTTGTCTTTATGAATAACAGATAAGATTCAAGATTTGTATTTGTCACATACACAATTATACAGAGTATAACCAGCGGTGAAATGTAGATAAGAGGATATTTCAATTTAAAAAAAAAAAAGTTTAATGGGATTTCATTGTGCAGCAGTTTAATTTAATTTATCAATAGGCCTATATGTTGCCTCTGTGATAAAAATATGAAATTAATAATAATCAAGCAATTAAGATTATTCAATGAACCTGGCTCATTTTTATCATCAACAGTTTGTCTCCTGCTTTCTGCTCTTCTCTTCAGTCAACCTCTCAAAACTTTAGTGATACTGTTTTAGGTGACAGATAAAACACTGCTTTTGGAGACCACACCGAGACTGGATTCAATACAATTTCATCTAACAGTTCCTTACACAAAGCACTATGTACTTTCTAAAGACTTTGAATGAAGTGCACATCTCACACAATGCTTTTCTTGCTTTTTATTATTAATTATGCCAATCTATTGTGTTCAGTGGAAGAAAGAAAACAATACAGGGTTGGAATGATATGAGTAAATTATGACCGAATTTAGCTTTCCTTTTTTCAGAAATTGCAATGTTGCTAAAAACAAACGTTGTATAATTTGCAGCTGAATCACGGCGGTATTGATACTCAGAACAGCTCTTGTTGATGTGATATTGCTTATATGTCTCGTTTCTGTCTGTATATTAACAATAGCATATGAGTATAATTTTAACATGAGGTCAAACTGCATTAAGAGCATGATAGGCTGTTATTTGTGTGGTACCTTGTTGCATTGAATGGAGGTCTGAAAGTGTGGCGAGCACAGGTTGAGCACCATGACCACTGCATCTACAGCGAATCTATTAATACCTGTGAGGCAGAGACATTTCAGCATTATAGAAAATCATACATCATAACAGAACTCCACAGGCAATTTCAACAGAGATCCTGAAACTAAAGTAAAAATACACCTCTGTACTATATGCAGTTTATCATAGTACTTAATAAGCTACTGCACAAGTACAGTTTGCAACTAAAATGTTTGTGACAGACATTTAAAAAGAAATGTGTGTATATATAGATACACACACACACACATATATATATATATACACATATATATAGACAGACAGACAGATAGACAGACAGACAGACAGACAGACAGACAGACAGACAGACAGACAGACAGACAGACAGACAGACAGACAGACAGACAGAGACACACACACACACACACACATACATATATATATATATATACACACACATATATAGACAGACAGACAGACACACACACACAGACAGACAGACAGAGACACACACACACATACATATATATATATATATATACACACACATATATAGACAGACAGACAGACAGACAGACAGACAGACAGACAGACAGACAGACAGACAGACAGACAGACAGACAGACAGACAGACACACACACACACACACACACACACACACACACACACACACACACACACACACACACACACACACACACACACACGTATATATAAAATACGATGGCATTTCCAGTGCGGATGTGTAAATAAATACAGTATTAGTATGATACCCGTTCAGAAACGCTTCATTGTGTTGTGTATGTCACTATAAACAGCTCAAGTGAGCTCCTCTAATAGTTACTGATCAAACATGCCGAGCGACCGAACACACAGAAAGCGTTTCTTAGCTGGAGAAATGCGTCAATAAAGAATATTACATTTCCACACACACTGACCAAAACAAAACTCACCACAGGAGAAGAAACAGAAGCGGAGCTGACGTCACCGCTACTTCCGGGATCAGATGCGCTCGCGGCTCCCTGCTGCCACCTGCTGGCGGGAAACCACTACATATCAGTTTTATTGCTTTGACAAAAAATATCAACACAACACCATCTCCCAAAACCTTTAAAATGATACCTGGACATACAGTATTAAATACCAATATAATCAGTCCATATAATGCTGTGTTATGGTCTAGTATGTAGACAGCTGTATTTCCAGCATCATTACTCCAGTCTTCAGTGTCACATGATCTTCAGAAATCATAATAATATACTGATTTACTGCTCAACAAACATTTCTGATTATTATCAATGTTGAACACAGTTGTGCTGACCAATATTTTTGTTAATATTAAAAAATATTATTCAATGTTGCATTAAATCAAAGATGAACTGTAAGTGTGTTGCAGTGATATTACGCCGCTCCTGAAAGCAGTCCCCAGCTATATCACAACTACAGACTCTCTTACCATGGTTTAGGCCTATAGCAACCTTAAGAACACACACAAGATGAATATAGAGATGCAGCTTGCACTGCTTTAGGATTAATATAACTTTAGAGAGTTTGTCTAGATCAACTTTGAGAAAGAAAAGAGAGGTTTAGAGATATAATTTAGTTTATGTATGAGAAATTTAGCCAACTTAAGTGCTATCTTCCTAAAATAGTAAAACAATGCAAATAAATAATCTTTAAAACAGAAACTTACAAAATAAGATCGGATGAACATTAAATAAATCTGACCAAAATGTGGGAATAAAACAAGTGAATGAATCTTCCTTCAGTGTCTGACTTACAAGCTTTTTGTGCAATTTGCATTTCTTCATATTTAAGGAGAAACCTATAGTTTTCAGTCAAAGTTTTTTGTTGATCAAACATCGGACTATGCTGATTGGTTTGTGTCTTTATCATTTAATGTGTTTTTGATCGGATATGCTTTTACATAAATCATTACAGTAACAAATACAAACAATATAGCATTTGATCTCTAAATCAATTAATTACATCATCAAATCAAATAATTTCATCAGATCTACATCAAAAGGAATATGGTTTTGGAGATGCATTTGAATCAAATCATTGGATCATTAATATTGGCTTTATTCACAATAATCAGAACGATGAAATAATGTTCATCTTCTCAAAATATTCACACGCAATATGTTGGTATACTGGAAATAACAGTTTCACATAAATAAGCATGGTTTTCACAGCCTGCCTGTCTACCCACAACACATCAGAACATAGCAGCAACTCTCAGCACCTTCCAGAAACATTACTGTAGAATAAGCAAGTTCGGTTCGGGTTTTAATTACACACAAATTAAAAAACTGAGACAGAAACAGCTTTTCTTTTTTTCAAGTAATTCTACCTGCAGATAGGAGCCCTCTGTTTGTCGTTTAATGACCCCTGCTGTTCAGGTTTAGTCACTGCAGACAGTAGCAGTGATGGGAACTGATGCTCCCCAGCATCCCTGAAACAATAAAACATCACTAAACCAACACCAGATTCCTTCAGGAACAAAACACCTCCCTCTGTCATACACACTGCTGGTCAGAACTGTGGAATAAGTCTTTGAAAGAATCTCTTCTGCTCACCAGGGCTGCATTTATTTGATACAAAATACAGGAAAAATGTGAAATATTATTAGTATTTAAAACAGCTGTTTTCTATGTGAATATGTGTTAAACTGTAATTTATGTCTGTGATCAAAGCTGTATTTTCAGCATCATTACTGCAGTCTTCAGTGTCACATGATCTTCAGAAATCATAATAATATACTGATTTATAATCAATGTTGGAAACCATTGTGCTGCTTCATATTTTTGTGGAAACAGTGATGCATTATTGAGTAAAAAAGAGAAAATTTTAAATAAATGAATACTTTTATTCAGTAAGGATGCATTAATTTGATTAAAAGTAACAGTAAAGACATTCTATTTCAAATAAATGCTGTTCTTTTGAACTTTCTATTCATCTGTGAATCCTGAAAAATAAAATGCATCACTGTTTCCACAAAAATATTGTGCAGCACAACTGTGTTCAACATTGATAATAATCAGAAATGTTTGTTGAGCAGTAAATCAGTATATTAGAATGATTTCTGAAGATCATGTGACACTGAAGACTGGAGGAATGATGCTGAAAATACAGCTGCAGATCACAGAAATAAATTACAGTTTAAATTTATTAAAATAGAAAACTATGGGAGCTTGTTTCTACAATTGAAAAATTGTATCTCACAATTCTGTAGTTTGCATTTATATCTAAATTCTTAGGAAAAGAGGCTTTATTGTGAGACACAAACTCGAAATTGCAAGGAAAAACTCACAAGTCATAATTACCTTCTTTCGTTTTTTATTCCGTGGCATAAATAAAAACAATTGCGATATGTAAACTCATAAATGCAAGAAAAAAAAAGATTTAAAGTTTTTATTTTATTCCATGGCAGAAGCAAGCTACCATAGAAAACATGTATTTTAAATTGTAATAATATTTCACTATTTTTACTGTATAAATGCAGCCTTGGTGAGCAGAGGAGACTACTTTTAAAACATTAACTCCGGTACCGTACGGCCCACACAGACTAGTGAAACGTTTCTCCTGCATATCACTGATGACATAAAGAGAGTCAGAAGGTTTGAAAGCTGGAAAAATGTGCATCACTTTTGATTCATAACTGCATTATTCTTTCATCTGTTGCAGTAACACAGGCTGATCTCAGCCCTCTTTAGTCTTCACACAGAACAGTCTCGTGTCGATTGTCTCGCGTCTAAATCTCCGTGGACTCGATCCGCTCCAGGCGAGTAGGTCCGGGCCACGGAGGCGCCAGCTGATGCAGAGCGGGTGGTCTGGGATCGCCGGAGGTCGGGGATAGAGTGACGGTCAGCGGGACGGGGATGGAGAGACCGACGGGCGATCCGGGCCTGGTGCTCAGTTTAGCTCCGACTCGCTCCTCCAGCGCCTGATACTTCAGAACACGCTCTTTCTCGCCCTGCAAGAATACAGTAAAAATGTGAAATATTATTAGTATTTAAAACAGCTGTTTTCTATGGGAATATGTGTTAAACTGTAATTTATTTCTGTGATCTGCAGCTGTATTTCCAGAATCATTACTCCAGTCTTCAGTGTCACATGATCTTCAGAAATCATAATAATATACTGATTTACTGCTCAACAAACATTTCTGATTATTATTAATGTTGAACACAGTTGTGCTGCACAATATTTTTATGGAAACTGTGATGCATTTTATTTTTCAGGATTCACAGATGATAGAACAGCATTTATTTGAAATAGAAATATTTTGTAACCTTATAAATATCTTTACTGTTATTTTACTGTTACTTTTGATCAATTTAATGTGTCCTTGATGAATAAAAGTGTTAATTAATTAATTTATTTATTAATATGTCACCCTGGAGCACAAAAGCAGTCATCAGTAACACAGGTATATCTGTAGCAATAGACAACAATACATATGGCTCAAAATTACACATTTTTCTTTTATGCCAAAAATCATTAGGATATTAAGTAAAGATCATGTTCCATGAAGATATGTTGTAAATTTCCTACCTTAAATATATTAAAACTATAACAAAATATCGTAAACATTTTTGATCAGTAATATGCATTGCTAAGAACTTCATTTGAACAACTTTAAAGGAGATTTTCTCAATATTTAGATTTTTTTGCACCCTCAGATTCCAGATTTTCAAATAGTTGTATCTCAGACAAATATTGTCCGATCATAACAAACCATACATCAATGGAAAGCCTATTTATCAGCTTTCAGATGATGCATAAATCTCAATTTCCAAAAAATTGACCCTCATGACTTGTGGTCATATTTTATAGAATGTATTACAGTTTCCACAAAACTATTGGGCAGCACAACTGTTTTGAACATTGATGATAATGGTCGGGTCACCAGGACGGGGATGGAGAGGCTGACGGGCGATCCGGGCGTGGTGCCCAGTTTGGCTCCGAGCTGACCGACCCGCTCCTCCAGCGCCTGGTTCTTCTGCAGCGTCTCCACGTAGCTGATCTGCAGCTGTGCCTGGTACTTCAGCACTCGCTCCTTCTCTCCCTGCCAGGTGTGTCGCTCCTGAGCGAAGGTGTGTGCCTGCCGCTCTCGCTGCTGCCGCTCCAGACACAGCTCGCCCTGCAGTCGCTCCAGCTTCCGCCGCAGCTCTCCGGCCTCCTGCCGCTGCGCTTTGGCCTCGTCGCTCTGCAGGCTGAGGAAGCTGTCGAGGGGCAGGGCTTCGGGTGTTCGGGGTGAGTGCAGGCCGGCCCAGGGTAAGCTGCTGCTGCCGCTGATGTCCCTCAGACACACGGCGTGATCGCTCCTGCAGCTCAGCTCGCTCAGAGCCCGCTTGAGACCCAGAACCTCGGCCTCGAACACCACCAGCTTGTCACGCAACATCGACACCTGCGGAGAGAGCAAACCAGCGCTTACAGTGTGTGCTGAGTATCAAATTCAATTTAAAAATTTTGTTTTACAAAGTTTGTGCATCAGTCAATATACTTTAATGCAAAAAACCTCATTTTGACTTGAGTCTTCTAGCACAAACACAGTCAACTTTAATACTTGGTCTTAGAGGTTTCAGCAAAGCACTAACCTCATGTATCAGCATTAGTTATAGTCAGTGTTGGGATAAGTTACCTTTAAAAGTAATGCATTACTTTACTAGTTACGTGAAAAAAGTAATCTGATTACGTAACTCAAGTTACTTGTAATGCGTTACTGCCAACACTGGTATTATTGTTATTATTAAATACGACTTTAGTCAGGATCATATAAGTGTGGTGCGTTGGATATGAGTGTGTTTGTTGCACACCTCTGTCAGCGTTCTCTTCAGTTCTCCTTCACATCTCTCCAGCTCGCGGCTCTTGTTGGTGTACGAGTCCTTCAGGCCGATCATGGTCTCCTCGCGCTCCTTCATCTGGGCGTTGAGCTCCTTCAGCTGACCCCTGAGGGCCACCATCTCTCCGGCCCGCTGCGTTACCTCGTTCTGACTCTCCCGCAGCTGCTGCTTCAGCAGAGAGATCTCGCCTGCTTTCTGACACAGCTGATCAACACAAAGCAAACCAAAGCCATCACTTCTGGGTCTCATAAAGGCTGTGCTGTTTTAGTTTAGTCTGCTGTATGTTGCTGTAAGTCTCTATCAGTTCCTGAACTCCTTAGACTTCAACTGTTTACTTGAAATACTCCCAGAAATTTCAGTCAGTGTAATGAATAACACTACTTGGTTAAAAGTTAGGAATAATTAAAATTAGTTTATTTTCCGCTCACCAAGGCTGCATTTATTTGATTAAAAATACAGTAAAAATGTGAAATATTATTAGAATTTAAAATAGCTATTTTCTATGTGAATATGTGTTAAACTGTAATTTATTTCTGTGATCTGCCGCTGTATTTTCAGCATCATTACTCCAGTCTTCAGTGTCACATGATCTTCAGAAATCATAATAATATACTTATTTATAATCAATGTTGGAAACCATTGTGCTGCTTCATATTTTTGTGATATTTTTTTAGGATTCTCTGATTAATAAAAAGTTAAAAAGAACTGCATTTATTTAAAAAATATATTTTGTGCTACAATATACAATGCTATTCAAAAGTTTGGGGTCAGTACTTTTTTTTTTTTTTAAGAAATTAATACTTTTATTCAGGAGGGATGTGTTAAATGAATAAAAAGGTCATAGTAAAGACTTATATTGTTAGAAAGGAGTTCTATTTTGAACAGATGCTGTTCTTTTTAACTTTGTATTCATCAAAGAATTAAAGAAAAAAGTATCACACGTTCCAAAAAAACAATATGAAGAGTTTCAACATTGATCATAAATCAGTATATTATTATGATTTCTGAAGATCATGTGACACTGAAGACAGGAGTAATGATGCTGAAAATACAACTGCAGATCACAGAAATAAATTCTATTTTAAAGTATATTAAAATAGGAAAACAATATTAGAAATTGCAATAAGATTTCACAATATTACTGTTTTTTTTCTGTATTTTTGATCGAATAAATACAACCTTGATGATCAGAAGAGACTCCCTTAAAAACATAAAAAATCTTACCGATCCCAAACTTTTGAGCGGCAGTATATGTTACAATAGAAAATGGGTATTTTGAATTGTAATAATATTTCACAATATTGCTGTGTTTTTTATTTAATTTTAATTAAATAAATTCAGCCTTGGGGTGAGCATAAATATGACCAAATCTTAATTACTCAGACTTTTGAGCGGCTATAACCAGTAC
The DNA here is from genome assembly GCF_936440315.1 of Barbus barbus. Classification (NCBI taxonomy): domain Eukaryota; kingdom Metazoa; phylum Chordata; class Actinopteri; order Cypriniformes; family Cyprinidae; genus Barbus; species Barbus barbus. The sequence goes on from NC_136756.1 coordinate 29,803,659, forward strand.
ATAAGATTAGAGTAAACTGCCATAAAAACATTTCATAAAAACTGGCCTATAGTCATTTAGCAGACGTTTTCATATAAAATATGCTCTTTTATCTCTAGAGCAGGAATTCACAGTTTGCTTTTTGTCAGCCGAACCCCTTTGATCTAACATATTTTATTAAAGCCCCACTGAGACTTTGTTCAAATTTCAATAATTTATCAACACATTTGCATATTTTTTCCCACTTTTTTGTGTTTTATTTGGATTGTTCTTATATTATTAAAGTTTTATGATTTAATTAATTATTAGATTTTTTTTTACAGAAGACAAGACATAATATCTTAAGTCATTTTTCTTGTACAGTAAATTCATCTTGATTCCAAAATATTTAGATATTTATACTAGAAAACAAGACAAAAACACTTTTTTTTTTTTTGCAGTGAGATGTTGATGGCTGCATCAAAGCTCCAAAACAAAAGACTAGTAAAGTATGTTAAAAATAAAGATATGATAAAGATTGGTACACCTTATCTTTAAGGTGTTTAGTATTAATATATGAATTCGCAATTATTTAGTTGTGTTGAGTGTAGACATAGAACGAGTAAACATGTTGATGGTCACAATAATGACCGGTGGGATAATAACTATTTTTTGTGTATCTTAATATACCTATTCAGTGTTGTATAAGGTTTTGTTTTTATTATGTATAATAATAGTACCCATAGAATGTGATGAGTTTCTTGAATCAAGATGCATTTACTTGACAAGTCAAACTATTTTACGATATTAAGTCTTGTTTTCTAAAAAAAAAACAACATTTTGCTAGTTTTTGCTTAAAACAAGAAAAAATATCTGCCAATGGGGCAAGAAAATAATCTTGTTTAGCCTTTGAATGCAGATTATCTTTCGTACCCCATTGGCAGATACATTTTTTTCTTTTTCTTTTTCAGAAAACAAGACTTAATATCCTAAATCATTTTACTTGTCAATTAAATGCATCTTGATTCAACAATGTTTAGATATTAGAAAACGACAAAAATACTAAGTAAGAAAATCATTAATGCAGTGCTCATGGTGCAAAGAGGAATTTAATAAACTGCTCTGGTCATGTGACAATGTACACTAAACGTGAAACTGCACATATTTAATTGAAACCCTTTATTTTTTGCATAAAATGCACTAAAACACCAGTCAGTAACATTTTTAGAGCTTTATAAATGAAAAGCTTCTTTACAGTCACTATTGTGACCGGTGTGATTAAATGGGTTAAGAACTGATCACTGAAAGGTTCTTTGAGGAGACACAAATGCAACCTTTTGGAGCTTTTATTTTGCTGCTCTCACCTCCCACTTGGTCTCCTCCAGGCGAGGCAGGATATCCGCCTGCTCCTTGCGGTAATCCAGACACTTGCGCTCCAGCTCCTCTCTCTGTGTGAGCAGGGCGCTGATCTCCTCCTGGAGCCGGCCCTTGTCCTGCTGCAGGCGGGCGATGTGGGTCTGCAGGGCCTGCTGTGTGCGCTGGGCCCGGTGGGCCACCTGCTGCAGACGGCCAGCATAGTTCTGCCTCAGCTCCTCCATCTCTCGCTCCCAGACGCGCTGCTTCTCCTCGAACACCTGCACGATGGCCGCCTCGCTCTGGTCCAGGTTACGCCGCATGTGGATCACCTGAGGAAGAATCACAGTCATATACTCCAGGTACAGTTTTCTTCAGCCTGCCATGGACCTATTTCACATTTGCAGGTTTCGCATTTTTAAGATCTGTTAACAGTAGTTTGTGTATTGTGAACTAATATGACATTTTTTATTACCTTACATTAACAAAGGTTAATATTGTAAAACATATATATTTTAAGACCATATTGTAAAGTGTTACCAAAATTTTAAAAGTCTAGAATCTTCATGAGCTCAAAACAAAAAGATAATATTCGGAAAGACAAAATCAAGATGCATTTTGCTGAGAAACACTGCACTGTTGCTTTGATGGAAAATTTAAGTATTAGTATCTACAATTCAAATGGAGCTAAAATATCTAATGAATATGTGAAGGGAAATTATTGCTGTAACTTGGGACCATTTCTTTGAGTATCATGTTTGATGCATCAGGCTTTCAAGGCTCATATAGACTGATACAGAGAGAATATGGAGGAAAAAACAGCTTGATTTTATTCAGACTTATATTGAGCAAAAATATGAATTTTCTGCAGATGCGGATATTTATATGATGCAATTCTGCTGCTTGTAATGTAAATGAATGAGATCTTTAAAACAGGACAGAATCAGAATCAGCTTTATTCGCCAAGTGTGCGCAAACACACAAGGAATTTGTTGTGGTTTTTAAGAAGCTCTTGGTACATACATACATACATACATACATATCTGACATGAGAACATTTAAATAAGACTTAACAATAATAATAATAATATGTAAGAATCTGGAACAGAAGATTTATGTACAGATTTGTGCCTCATTTACTTTATATATACAGCTGTTTCGAAAAATATGCATATATATTTACAAAGTACTAGTAATTACAGGCATGAATTACAGGACACCGGTAATAATTCCTGTGTTAGTTGTTTAAGCTGAAGATGGCATGGGGGAAAAAACTGTTTTTATGCCTAGATGTTCTAGAGATCTGTAGCGTCTGCCTGAGGGGAGAAGCGCAAATAGGTCATGTCCAGGGTGAGAATGGTCTGTGATGATGTTACCTGCCCGTTTCTTCACTCTGGAGAAGCACAAGTCCTGAAGGCTGAGCAGGTGGACACCAATGATCCTTTCTGCTGACCTAACAGTCCGCTGCAGTCTTCTTATATCTGATTTGTTGGCTGACCCAAACCATACAGTTATAGAAGAGCACAGGACCGACTCAATAACAGCAGAGTAAAACTGTGTCATGTGCGCCTGTGGCAGGTTGAACTTTTTCAGTTGATGATGAAAGTACAACCTCTGCTGAGCCTTTTTCACGATGGAGTCGATGTGAGTATCCCACTTCAGGTCCTGGGAGATGGAGTCACAGTGCTGCTCATGATGGTGAGTGGGGGGAGAACAGGGGGGTTTCTCCTGAAGTCCACGATCATCTCCACAGTTTTGAGCGTGTTAAGCTCCAGGTTGTTGTGACTGCACCAGACAGCTAGCTGATCAACCTCCTGTCTGTAAGCAGACTCATCACCGTCCTGGATGAGGCCGATGACTGTAGTGTCATCTGCAAACTTCAGAGGTTTGACAGAGGGGTCTTTAGATGTGCAGTCGTTCGTGCAGAGGGAGAAGAGCAGTGGGGAGAGAACGCAGCCCTGAGGAACTCCAGTGCTGATGGTACAGGTGTTGGATGTGAGTTTTCCCAGCCTCACTAGCTGCTGCCTGTCTGTCAGGATGCTGGTGATCCACTGACAGACGGAGGTGGGCATGGAGAGCTGTGTCAGTTTATTCTGAAGGGTGTCCATGATGATGGTGTTGAAGGCGGAGCTGAAGTCCACAAACAGGATCCTTGCATAAGCCCCTGGTTTGTCCAGATGTTGGAGGATGAAGTGCAGTCCCATGTTGACTGCATCATCCACAGACCTGTTTGCTCTGTAGGCAAACTGCAGGGGGTCCAGCAAGGGACCAGTAAAGTCCTTCAGGTGAGCCAACACGAGCCTCTCAAATGACTTCATCACCACAGACATTTCAAGCAACAGGTCTGTAGTCATTAAGTCCTGTGATTTTTGGTTTCTTGGGTACAGGGATGATGGCGGAGCATTTGAAGCAGGAGGGGACTTCACACAGCTGCAGTGGTCTGTTGAAGATCAATATGAAGATGGATGATAGCTGGACAGCACAGGCTGGAGAGACACCGTCTGGGCCTTTGGCTTTCCTTACCTTCTGTTTTCTGAAGACTTTGCTTACATCTTCTTCACAGATCTTGATTACAGGCTGAGAAACAGTAGGGGGGAGGGAGGGGGAAGGTGTTGATGGTTGTGTCAGAGTGGGTGTGGGGTGTCAGACCAGGCTTTTGTGTTTGTGTACACAATCACCAGAATAAACGAGGAAAACTCATGCGGCGAATAAAAAGGCTTGCAGTTAATAAAGAGAGCTTTCAAGTTTGGGCAGCACATCTTCTTTAAAACTGTCACGTCTGTACACCAGCCTTCATTGATATGAAAACATAATCCCCCGCCTCTCGTTTTCCCCGATGACTCTGTGATGCGATCTGCTCTGAACAGCTGGAAGCCCGCTAGATGTAGAGCGCTGTCCGGGATAGATCCGTTCAGCCAGGTTTCTGTGAAACAAAGCGCAGAAGAGTTTAAAAAGTCCTTTTTTGTGCGGGTGAGGAGTTGTAGTTTGTCTGATTTATTTGCAAGGGAGCGGAGATTCGCCAGGTGAGTTCTCAGCAGTGGAGTCCTTAAACCACGCTGTCTGGATTTCACGAGCACACCAGCGCACTTCTCTCGCTTGCGTCGCCTGGAGAGCTTGTATAGGAACGCAGCTCCTCCAACTAACACGTCCAGTAAAGCGTCCGAATGTTCAAACGTCGGCAAAAGGTTATCTGGTGTGCTATTTCTTATGTCTTATGTTCTTATATTTCTTATGTCTTATCTCCTCAGCAGATACTAACATAAAATGATTTAAATATCAGCGGTCACTCTATATCTCCAATAATATGTCTTAGTAAGATGAGATTGAAATGATCCAAACATATAATGCAATGCAATGTAATGCAATGCTGATTGAGAGATGAAGAAATAAACACTCCTCGGAAGATGTGAGATGAAGATCATTCCTCCGCTGAGGAACAGAGAAAGTAAAGCTTCTGGAAACAAACGCCCCTCAAAAGATCCTGATGATCAGATTTGAGACGCACTGATTTTTCTAAAAAAAGATTGATGGAGAATCAAGTAAAGCTGAGCTGCTTCAGTCCAGTAAGAATTCATCTGGAAACATTACTGCAGTTATTCTGACATTTACTTGATAAAATCAGTCAAGATTTGACACGAGAAGCAGCAGCTGAAGCTGGACACCTGTACAATTACACTAAAAGAGCTTTTATTTGATAAAACACTCAACAGTGTTACATAAACACATAAACTATCAACAGTGTTGGGTAATATGTAATAGGTTACAGATTACAAGTTACCCTATTAAAAATGTAATAAGTAGTGTAACGATTTCAATTATTTTATTAATGTAACTGATTACATTTGATTACTTTTTAATTACTTTTCTAAATTTCTAATATTTTCAACTGTTAATCACATTAACATTTAAAGCAAGCTGGGTTAACCTTAATGTCAGACTTTCAAAATCCTTCATCTCTTGAATTAAGATTATAATTATTTAATTTTAAAGCACAGCCAGCACAAAATCAGACTTTAGCACCTCTTCTTACTTTGAGATCATTCTGACGTTAAATACAGATTTAAAATTATAACAAGAAATAGTTTAATAGCTATGATACTGTTTTTGAAATCAAATCTTTGCATAGCTATGACAGGAAACATTGACATCTAACAATGCCTTGGAAAAAAACTGTTAATCTTAAAAAATAAAGCATATACATAAAACAGTTATCAAATAAGCATGTGTCCTATTCTGTGTTCTAAACTCCTGAAACATCGGTAACTAAACTTACCCGTATCCCACCTCAATAGCAGCAAAAGTGTTTTGCAATACAATATGAACAAAATAAATATAGTGCTTTTTATTATGTAAGTACATAGTAGTTAAGGCCATCTAATATAAAGTGGGACCAAATGACATAATTCTGTTACATGTAACTAGTTACGCCCCAACACTGACTATCAATCAGAGACAGAATGATGTGATTGTGCTCCTCACCTCCTGCTCTTTCTCCCAGAGTGACCACAAAACCAGTCATAAGGGTCAATTTTGTGTGTGAGTTTCAGGATTCAGAAATGTGTGACAAGTAAAGATTTTGTGTGTAAGTAGTTGAAAAAAAACTAATATCCTAATGATTTTTGGCACAAAAGAAAAATGTATAATTTTGATCCATACAATGTATTGTTGGCTATTGCTACAAATATACCTGTGTTACTGATGACTGCTTTTGTGCTCCAGAAATGCTTCTTGAGCAGCAAATCAGCATATTAGAATGCTTTCTGAAGGATCATGTGATACTGAAGACTGGAGTAATAATGCTGAAAATTCACAGCAATCAATTACATTTAAAATGTATTACAAAAGAAAACTAGGAAAACTTGTTTCCACAATTGCAACATTTTTCTCACAATTCTGATTTTTGCATTTGTGACCCTGGTCCACAAAACCAGTCAATTTTGTGAAATTGAGATTTATACATCATCTGAAAGTGGAATAAATAAGCTTTCCATTGATGTATGGTTTGTTATGATAGGACAATATTTGGCTGAGATACAACTATTTGAAAATCTGGAATCTGAGGGAGCAAAAAAATCTAAATATTGAGAAAATCTCCTTTAAAGTTGTTCAAATGAAGTTCTTAGCAATGCATATTACTAATCAAAAATGAAGTTTTTATATATTTATGGTAGGAAATTAAAAAATTGTCTTCATGGAACATGACCTTTTCTTAATATCCTGATTTTTGCAACGCTATCTCACAACCAATTTGTACGTATTTTACGAGGTGGCTAATTTGTATGAATTCATACGACCTCACTCGTACGATTTTGTACGATTTGTCTAGACCACAGTAACAGGTAGGTTTAGGGGCGGGGTTAGGTGTCATTCGTACAAATTCATACGAATTGTGCAACTCGTAAAATACGTACGATTTAACAAAAATCTTATGAATTTGTCTGAGTGAGGTTGTATGAATTTGTACAAATTAACCACCTCGTAAAATATGTACGAAATGCTGTGAGGTCGCGATTTTTGGCATAAAACACAAATGTATCATTTTGACCCATACAATATATTGTTGGCTGTTGCTACAAATTTTCCCTGTGTAACTTAAGACTGGTTTTGTGCTCCAGGGTCACATATTTGAGGCCTGTGCAGGGCTCTAATGTGCTCCTCACCTCCTGCTCTTTCTCCCAGAGTCGGTCCTCCAGGTCCTGGATAATGTCGTCAGTGGAGGGCGATGGCTGGACGGTGGCGCTTGTGTCCGTCAGATGACACAGTCTCTGATAGGATAAGCAGCTCTTCCCGGAGGAGGACTGTCCGCTGTCGGACACGCTCAGGCCGTTCTGATAGCTGGGTTTGTCTGGTTTCTCCAGCGGTGCCGTTGTGCTGCTCAGTCTGTTGATGTGGCTGGTGGAGGCGCTGAGGGGCCCGAGCGCTTGAGCGCCGGGGCCGTAGCTCATGGTGGGCAGGCTGGTCAGCGAGTTCCTCCCGGAGTCGGTCATGCCGGCCGGACCGTCGTTTCCGGCCGAAAGGTCGCGATCCGGACTGTCCTGCTCACAGAGGGACTGCGGAGCATCGGAGCCAGCAGATCGTCCTCCGCCAGACTGACCCAGCAGGTTCTGCATGGAGTGAAAACTCTTGGGCACCACGGGTTTGAAGGCAGACGGCCGGACCAGAGCAGAGTTATTCTGAGCGAGGAAACAAAGCAGGTTCTTACAATAATACATCATTAAACAGCCTTCATTACTGATACTATCTATCTATCTATCTATCTATCTATCTATCTATCTATCTATCTATCTATCTATCTATCTATCTATCTATCTATCTATGTATCTGTCTGTCTGTCTGTCTGTCTATGTCTGTCTTTCTGTCTGTCTATCTCTCTATCTGTCTATTATCTGTTTGTCTGTCTATCTGTCCGTCCATCCGTCTCTTGGGCACCACGGGCACCTTGGGCATCACATTATTCTGAATGTGGAAACAAAGCAGGTTCTTACAATAATACATCATTAAACAGCCTTCACTACTGATATTATCTAGTGTGACGAGCGTCCCGAGTTCTCATCAGCATTATCCTGGAAACATACACGGAGCACCTGCACCCGCTCATCCCACGCTGATCGGTCACAGCTCCTCTTAATCAGGCCACGGCTAGATAAGCCGCGTGAGCACCGACGAAGGTGAAACCTTTCTCCAGGAAGCTGTAAACTAATGCTTATCCTTACTTTCTTCCAGAGAGCAGTGTGTGACCGAGCAGCCACCCCGAGCAACGCACGGACCCACCGCACCTGGAATCACCCATTCAAAGAGCACCGTAGCACCGTAGCACGAATCACGGCAGTTAAAGACTCTTTTCCTAATAAATCAACCCTCCGGGGAATTTAATCTAAGCTCTCCTTGTTGCGTGATTCTTCCACCCCATTACACTGGTGGAGAATGCGGGCAGATTAGTGGAAGAAACACCAACAAGTGACCTCCAACCATTTACCAATTCCTGTGGTTTTTTCCCCTTGACAGGCGGCCGCTCTTCCCCCGACATGGATGAGCTTCTCCAATGCCTGGCGGAGGTCAGCATCCGCCAGCAACAAATTGTGGAGCACCTCGCGACCAAGCAGGGAGAAACGGCTAACGAGCTCGCCGCGTTACGCCTCGCCGCCGCCCAACGCGTTCCGCTACCGGACCCCCAAGTACAAGCTATCCAACTGCTACCAAAGATGACATTGCACGATGATGTGGAGGCATTTTTTCAAATGTTTGAGAACACTGCCACTCGAGAAGGCTGGGAGTGGGAAGACTGGGCACGGTTGCTGGCACCACTGCTCACTGGCGAGGCTCAATGAACCTACTTCGCGTTGCCAACGACAACAGACGATCAGTATGACGAGTTGAAGAGGGAAATCCTAGCCCGCATGGGGCTGTCGCCCGTTTGTGCTGCTCAGCACTTCCATGAGTGGGAGTACAAGCCCCGCCTGGCAGCCCGTGCCCAGGCTGCCGAACTGTCCCGACTAGCACGTCACTGGCTTTTGGATAGAGACCCAACAGCCACTCAGGTAGCGGAACGCGTGGTCATTGATCGCCTTCTCCGCACTCTGCCACGCTCCCTCCGTCAAGCCGTGGGTATACGAAATCCGACAACCACGACGGAGCGTGTGTGCCTCCCTATTACGTGTGTGCATGGGGACGAGACATGTACCGGCTCGCAAAGTGTCGATCTCCGCCGCTCCTGGCACCTCCTGGCCGATAGAGGTAGGGGTAGTGAAAGACCTACCCGTCCCCGTTCTGCTCGGAAGAGACTGGCCAGGATTTGACCGCCTGCTTGCCGCCGCTACGCAGCCAGCCAGCCCAAAAGGGAGCCGCCGACGGAGGAGGCCGAGAAGAGGTCCCAGCCGCCACCCCATCCTACTGGCCTCGGACAGCAGAAGAGATGGTGAGTCCCCTTCCCAACATTCTAACCTGTTTTTCAACGTCTTCCAACAGGTGACGAGTGGGGGCTCGTTTGCCAGAGAACAACGGGAAGATGACAGACTAAAACACTGCTGGAAGCAAGTGCTCACTGTGGAAAGCAAGGAAACCCAACCGGGGCCCCATCCTCTCCCGCACTTCATTGTCCAGAACGGCCTGCTTTATTGTGTCGCTCTGCGAAGGGGGGAGGAGAAACGGTGGCTAGTCGTGCCCCGCACGAAGACGGAAACGGTGTTAGAGCTAGCCCACTCCCACCCGCTAGCGGGGCATCTCGGGGCAAACAATATCATCCAACGCATCCGTGATCGCTTCCAGGGGCCAGGGTTAGACGCAGGACGACTGTATACCATTCCCAGACCGATGGGCTGGTCGAACGTTTTAATCAAACTCTAAAACAAATGCTGCGACGCGTGGTGGCTGAAGACAGCCGGGACTGGGACCTCATGCTCCCCTATGTGTTGTTTGGTATACGGGAGGTTCCACAAGCATCCACTGGCTTTACCCCATTTGAACTCCTCTTCGGCCGTCAACCCCGAGGGCTGCTCGATGTGGCGAGAGAGGCGTGGGAACGAGAGCCCTCGCCACATCGCTCCGTGGTCGAGCATGTGAGAGAAATGAGACAGAGGATTGACCGGGTTATGCCATTAGTCCGGGAACACCTCACCAAGGCGCAGCAGGCTCAGCAATGGCACTACAACCGGACAGCCCAGCCACAGGAATTCAAAAAGTTGTGGACCTCAACCCCCACCTGTCGGCTGCCCAGAAAACCGAATGCAGCACTGATCGGTCAGTTCTCCGATGTGTTCTCCTCACTTACTGGGCAGACAAAAATCCTCCATCACGACATCCGAGCGCCACCTGGAGTCGTCGTTAGGCAACGGCCCTATCACGTCCCTGAGGCTCGTCGGCAGGCTATTGAGGAGGAAATCCAGCAAATGTTAAAGTTAGGGGTGATTGAACCTTCTCACAGCCCTTGGTCCAGCCCAATCGTCCTGGTCCCAAAACCAGATGGCACCCTCCGCTTCTGTAACGATTTCCGACGTCTCAACGAGGTTTCGGAGTTCGAGAGCTACCCAATGCCTCGGGTGGATGAGTTGCTTGACCGCCTGGAAGGGCCTGGTTCATTTCCACTTTGGACCTCACCAAAGGCTACTGGCAAGTACCCCTCTCTGAAAATGCAAAACCTAAAACCGCTTTTTCCACCCCTAGTGGCCACTGGCAGTACCGGACCCTTCCCTTCGGCCTACACGGGCCTCCCGCCACATTTCAGCGGTTAATGGACATCTTGTTACGGTCACATCAGGCCTACGAAGCAGCCTACCTGGATGATGTGGTGATCCACTCCGAGCATTGGGAAGATCACCTGGACCGTCTGCGGAGGGTGCTGATGGAACTCCGGAGGGCTGGACTCACCGCCAACCCCCACAAATTTCACCTGGCTCTCTCTGAAGCGAAGTACCTGGGCTTCCAAGCCCCAGGAAAAAAAGGTAGAGGCAGTGCGCTCCGCCCTGACACCCAGCACGAAGTCCCAGGTACGAGCCTTCCTAGGGTTGGCGGGGTATTATCGCTGCTTCATCCCTAACGTTTCCTCTTTAGCCGCCCCTCTGACAGACCTGACCAGGAAGGGGCAACCGGAACAAGTACTCTGGAACCCCGAGGCGGAGGAGGCGTTCCAGAAGGTGAAGCAAGCACTCACCACTGAACCGGTCCTACACGCCCCGGACTTCAGCTGCCCCTTCCTGCTGCAAACAGAAGCGTCGGACACAGGACTGGGGGCCATCCTGTCTCAGATCCAGGAGGGAGAAGAGCACCCCACACTGTACATTAGCAGAAAGCTGACCCCGGCCGAGAAAAACTACACTGCCGTGGAGAAAGAAGCTCTGGCTATCAAATGGGCAGTCCTGGAGCTTCGCTATTACCTCCTGGGCTGTAAGTTCACCCTGCTGACGGACCACGCGCCCCTCCAATGGATGGCATGGGCCAAAGATACTAACGCTAGGGTGACATGGTGGTTCCTCATGCTCCAGGACTCCCATTTCCTTGTCCATCATCGAGCCGGAGCTGCCCACGCCAACGGCTTTTCTCGGATCTGGTCAGCTTTCTCAGGTCTGTCAGGGGTCACTCCCCACCCAACCCCGATATCTCCCTTGTTATCCCCGTATTGTGTCACCAGGTCCAGGACAACGCTTAGGGGGAGGGAGTGTGATGAGCGTCCCGAGTTCTCATCAGCATTGCCCTGGAAACATACACGGAGCACCTGAACCCGCTCACCTCATGCTGATCGGTCACAGCTGCTCTTAATCAGCACCTGGAATCACCCATTCAAAGAGCACCATTGCACCGGAGCACGAATCACAGCAGTTAAAGACTCTTTTCCTAATAAATCTATCTATCTATCTATCTATCTATCTATCTATCTATCTATCTATCTATCTATCTATCTATCTATCTATCTATCTATCTGTCTATCTGTCTATCTGTCTGTCTGTCTGTCCGTCTCTTGGGCTCCACGGGTTTGAAGGCAGACGGCCAGAGCAGAGTTATTCTGAACGATCGCTCTCTCTCTCTCTCTCTCTCTCTCTCTCTCTAAGGTTGATAAGGATTAACAGGTGGAGTTCAATTAGTAGATGACTTTGTTGATGACTGCACTCTCCTGATTGGTCCATCAGACGAAATGTTTGGGAGATAAAAGGGCAGAGCTGAGATGTCTGGAGTGTGGAGGCTTGGAGCAAGAGTCCCTTTTGCTGACTTTTTCTTTTGTGTTTGTGGTTAATGTGTTGTTGACAAAAGTATTGAAAGCTTTTTAATCCTCTTGTGGGAGGTTTCATTTAGCCCAAACGTGTGAGTTTTGTACTTTTTTTTTTTTTATTAAGACTAAGATTTGTTTTGTTTTGTTTTTTTTCTTTGAGGGAAGCTGTAGGGAGGTGGTTGCCATTTATTTTGTCTATACTTTTTCTCCTGTTTAAGGATAGTAAGGGCGGTAGGGTAGTATTTTGTACTTCTTTTATTTGTTAGATTAGGTAAATTGCTTTTGAGAGTTAGTATGTTCTGTTTATGTTGGCCTTGACCCCTCCTGAAGTTCTGTTTGCTTCCTTGTGTTTAATAAATCTTATATTGTTTTGTATTGATTATGGTGCTGCGTGTGAGTCAGTATGCAAAAACTCCCTCCATTCCTCCACCATTTTCTTTATTACTCCTTCCCGTCCCAAGACTGGGGAAGGTATGTAATAAATTGGGGGCTCATCATCTTGTTTGTTTGGCTGCTTTCTTTTGGTGGGGGAGAAGACATTGAGTGAGTATGGATTTTAATTTCATTTACTCTTTGTCCTACTGTCGAAGTATTAAACATGTGCCGTAAAGATGACTTGGTACAAGTGGCTGAGTTTTTTAATATTTCAGTTTCCAGAAGTGCGTCCAAGCGAATATTAGTCTGTCTGTCTGTCTGTCCGTCTATCTGTCTGTCTGTCTATTTATCTGTCCATCCGTCTGTCTGTCTGTCTATTTATCTGTCTATCTGTCCGTCCATCCGTCTGTCTGTTTATTTGTCTGTCTGTTTATCTGTCCATCCATCCGTCTGTCTGTCTATTTATCTGTCTGTCTGTCTGTCTGTCCGTCTATCTGTCCGTCCGTCCATCCATCTGTCTATCTGTCAGTCCATCCGTCTGTCTGTTTATTTGTCTGTCTGTCTATCTGTCCGTCCATCCGTCTGTCTGTTTATTTGTCTGTCTGTTTATTTGTCTGTCTGTCTATCTGTCCGTCCATCCGTCTGTCTGTCTATTTATCTGTCTGTCTGTCTATTTGTCTGTCTATCTGTCCGTCTGTCTGTCCGTCTGTCTGTCTGTCTGTCTGTCTGTCTATTTGTCTGTCTGTCTGTCCGTCTATCTGTCCGTCCGTCCATCCATCTGTCTATCTGTCAGTCCATCCGTCTGTCTGTGTATTTGTCTGTCTGTCTATCTGTCCGTCCATCCGTCTGTCTGTTTATTTGTCTGTCTGTCTATCTGTCTGTCCATCCGTCTGTCTGTTTATTTGTCTGTCTGTCTATCTGTCCGTCCATCCATCTGTCTGTCTATTTATCTGTCCGTCCATCCCTCTGTCTGTTTATTTGTCTGTCTGTCTATTTATCTGTCTGTCCGTCTGTCTGTCTGTCTGTCTATCTCTTTATCCGTCTGTCTGTCTATCTATTTGTCTGTCTGTCTTTCCATTTGTCTGTCTGTCTGTCTATCTGTCCGTCCATCCATCTGTCTATTTATCTGTCTGTCTGTCTATCTATTTATCTGTCTATCTATCTGTCCGTCCATCCATCTGTCTATTTATCTGTCTGTCTGTCTATCTATTTATCTGTCTATCTATCTGTCCGTCCATCCGTCTGTCTGTTTGTTTGTCCGTCTGTCTGTCTGGATCTGTCTGTCTATTTGTCTGTCTGTCTGGATCTGTCTGTCTGTCTGTCTAAAACAACGTAAACAATGTATGCAACATATCCGTGAATAGTGCTGCTTACACAGAACAGCTTACGTTGTTTTGTATGTGATACAAAATGGCACTATAGGGTGATGCAGAGGAGACTAATTGTTGAATAAAGCCGTTATTTTTGTTTTCTTTGCACACAAAACTTTGTAAAACTACAGTTGTACCACTGATGTCACATGGATTATTTTAACAATCTCCTTGCTACATTTCTGAGCCTTGATCGTGTAAGAATCCTTGCTGTCTGTGGAGGGTCAGAGAGCTCTCAAAATGCATCAAAAATATCTCCAAAGATGAACAAAGGTCTTACAGGTTTGGAACGACATGAGGGTGAATAATTAATGACAATTTTTATTTTTGGGTGAACTATCCCTTTAAAAGTTAGCAACCCTGTTATAGGGTGGTTGTGTACACACACTGCCAACACACAATTTAGTTCAAACAACATGTAAAAGTGAATTTTGCATCCGATGACCTCTTTAATGCAGTAACATTAGCACAGCTGCGTCAGTCGTACCTGCTCAAGTTTGCCGGACACAGTGAGGATCTTGGGTGGCGTGCGACTGTCTCTCTTACTGTTGTTCCTGTCTCTGCCCTTTACCTCGTGGTTCTTCTCCGCGCCGCGACCCACCACGTTACCGCAGGCATCCAGAGACACTCCGGTTCTGTGAACGGCCTTGTCCCCGTTGCCGGGCCGAGACGAGGCGATGTTGAGCTGGCCTCGTTCCGTGGCGGTACTGTTGCTGGAGCAGTCCGAGGCGGAGGGAGGTGCATGGAGACGGGACAGAGGAGGGCCACGAGGGAGGGTGGTGCGTGTGCCCACGCTCTTCATGGCAAACTCCTGCTCACCGGCTACTCCGCTGCCTACACTGCCCATGCTGGGGAACCAGAGCGTCACTCAGCGCCACGAGCCTCCACATGGGCCGTCACAGCTGCCTGACCTCCAGACACACACTGCAGGCAGAGCAGAGGATGGAGATTCATTCATATTAATCAGAAACAATCAGAATCAATCATTTACCCCCAGTTTCACAGAAAAGGCTTAAAACCCATTTAATCCCACTGGTCACAAAAGTGACCGTAAAAAAGGTTCTCATTTATAAAGGGTCTCAATTAAATATGTGCAGTTTCACATGTTTAGTGCAAATTGTCACATGACCAGAGCAGTTTACTTCCTGTTTGTACCATGAGATGATGATGGCTGCATCAAAGCTCCAAAACAAAAGGCTAGTAAAGCATGTTAACATAAAGATATGACAAAGATTTTTGGTACACATTATCTTTAAGGTGTCTAGTATTAATATATGAATTCACAATTATTTAGTTTTGTTGAGTGTGGACATAGAACGAGTAAACATGTTGATGGCAACAATAATGACCGGTGGGATAATACTTTTTTTTTTTTGGATCTTAGTATACCTATTCAGTGTTGTTTAAGTTTTTTTTATGTATAATAATAGTAACCATAGAATGTGATGAAACATTTTAAAATGGTTAATAACTGGGCTGAGATATATAAGAATTTTGATGACTGCAGAAATAATTTAATTTCAGTATACATATTATTCCACCGGTCACAATTGTGACCAACCATAAAACACACACATTTCCATAATAAAAAAAAAATTATATATATATATATATATATATTATTATTTCAAGAGGTTACTAATGACACAACATTTTGATATTTTCACGTCAGAGAACATTTTGGGATTAAATGGGTTAAGACTAGTCCCAGACTAAAATGTAATTCTGAGCTGTGTCAACTGAAAGAAATTTGCACAGATTTATCTTAAAATACATTTGTGCTGCTCAGTATTTTTGTGGAAACTGTGATACGTTTTATTTTTCAGGATTCACAGATTAATAGAAAGTTCAAAATAACAGCATTTATTTGGAATAGAAATCTTTTGCAGCATTATAAATGTCTTTACTCCTACTTCTAATCAATTAAATGCATCTTTGCTAAATATAAATATTAATTTTGTTCTTTTTTCTTTTTAAATCTTACTAACCCTATTTCTATTGATGCCGAAAATTCAGATTTGATCACAGGACTAAATTACATTTTACAATATAGAAAAAATTGTTATTTGAAACTGTAATAGTATTTCACAATATTATGATTTGATGAAATAAATGAAGCCTTTGTCAGCAGAAGAGAATTCTTTCAAAAATATTGAACCCCAAACCTTAAATAATAGTGTACAAAAATACAAGAGTTCTGATAGTAATAGGAACGATTAACATTTTATTCAAAAGCACAGACTTGCTCAGAATGGTTCAAGAGATGTAGATGAGACAACATCCAAACAATGGAGAGCTTCAGTGCATTAACAGTTGTGAATTGTTGCATGATCCCCAACATAAACAAATGCATTTACTAAAACCAAACCTTACTGTGTTACAGCGACCGTATGCAAGCATCAGCATCATGTGAGCAGCAGCCAGATTGATCCAGGCTTGTGTTTGACACCGGTAACGTGACATCCATGTGCATGAAAACACACCATGAAAGGCAGAAGCTGTTTGATCTCACAATAAGCTGCAGCACCATGACCGGCCAACAGAGGGTTCACACTCCAGTGCTTTGCCATTACCTCATCTGTTCTCGCACTTACACATCTCACACACATTTGCATTGGCACCTCGGCTTGTTATGGGCCACGAGGTGAGTGTGTGTGGCTTTGTGTGTAAGGTAAGATATAGTTAAACTTTAACTGCCTCCACAAGGCCGCTAACCTTCACGCAAACGAATGCACAACAAGTTGCACAATCATCTGAAACCTCAACTCTCTCCAAACCCAGAGCCTGTGCGTTTGCACAAAAGATTGCATGCGCTGTTGTTATCCAACATCTGAATGGAGATCTGCAGCACCTTCTGACAGCGCGGATCCCTTTGAGCATCAAAACACTGCATCTTAATATAGACACACTCTCCATTTTCTGCTCTCCACACAAACAAAGACGCACCATGAAGATGGAAACCAGGAGATGGCTTGCTTTTTCCCTCCTTCTCACTATCAGTGCATTACATAATGCGTCCTCGCTGCTTCATCTGCGAGAGAGAATGGAGATCCGTGCATTGGTTTACTTCCAGTCGAGTGAGTCGCAGTGATAGTGGAGCCTCTCTCTCTCTCTCTCTCTCTCGTTCTCTCGCTATCTCTTAATATCTCTCTCTCTCTGTCTATTCTTCTATGATCAGTCGCTTCACACATCGACAGCGCTGTCGTTTCGCGTATAAAATCCACATGACTGCGATTGTACTCACTGTTTCAGCACCGCGGACAGCGACGCGCGTCACGTCAGCCGCGTTCATTCACCGAGCCGGTCGCGTCGTGTCGCGTCCATAAAACCGAGCGGCATGTATCTTGACAGGAGCAGGTCTCGGTTGATGATGATGAGGAGGATGATGATGATGATAGTCAGTATCAGCTGAGCCACACACCCACCTTCACCCCGCCCCTCTGCCGCACGCCAGCAACGCCCCCCGAAACGCCGACGGCACTGCGCATGCGCGTAGTATATGTCACACTATTCAGTCAGGCGTTTGTACTACGCGCATGCGTACTGCGTGATCCTCCTGAGGGAGATACAAAATCATAAATAATCATCAGTAAGAATATTTATGTGTTTCCTTAACATATATTGTTTAGGAGATTCAGAATTGTTGTTTCGGTACCCCAAGTCTTCGGGATTCAAAATGACCCTAATAATTAATTGTTGTAGCTATTGTCCAAAACAGAGCTGTAACTGAGGGTGATTCGTTACCGCTAATATTCAGATAAATTAGTGAAAGTGGCAAACATGGGGTTTTCCACACAGTAACTACTAGTTATGTTTCTGAATGAATCAGTAGTTTGGAATGATTAAGTTGTGTAAATGATTCAAATGACTCATGAAATGAGAGACAGTCGCTTGTCGCCGCCTATTGGCGGAACGATGTAATTTGCAGAAAGAGTCGAAGCGGAGTGAACAAACAGCAAAAAGGCTTATCTGTTAATTATGAGTATAAACATAGACGCCTGGCAACGGGTCTGAAATTAACTGGGGCATAGGCCAAATTTGCCCCATGCACAATTAAACTAAATCTATCATGGCTGTAAATAAATTCAAAATGAAATGAAAAGTGTTTATTGTGGCATTAAATTTAGATCTGCTTATATTGCATCGTATTTCTATTTATGCATGTGTACTGCGTTGGACACTTTAATCAAGAGTGTTGGGGGTAACGCATTACAAGTAACGTGAGTTACGTAATCAGATTACTTTACAAGAAAATATCTGAGTTACTTTTACAGATAAGTAACGTCAGTTACTTTTTTCCCATTTATTGATTGAAACCTCTCATGTGCGCATGTTGAGAGAAATCGAGAGTAAGATGTTACTTTGTATAATAAATGTGAACATGCATTAATTCACCTTACTCACAAAAAAACTGATTCAGTATTCCTCAAAATGAATAAAAACACTGAAATGCAACTCAGAAAACGACGCAAACCTGCAATAATTAAATGTTAAATAATACAAATATCCTTTGTGTATTTAATCCCATTTTATTAACCTTTGTTTGCTGCTGACCTTTGATGATCCAATTCAACCATACTAATAAGCAAAAATTACTCAAGTTAAACTAACATTTGTTATTGTTTCTTCTTCTGCGTTAAATTGATTTTCCTTCAACCTTTGGCTTTTGTTGTGAAAGGGCTTTTACATTTGCCAAAAACAAAACTTTTTATATTAAAAACAAACAAGCAAGCACTGCCCAGATTGGAAAAGTAACGCAAAAGTGACGTAATGCATTACTTTCCATAAGTAACGCAATTAGCTACTTTTTTTAGGGAGTAACGCAATATTGTAATGCATTACTTTTAAAAGTAACCTTTCACAAGACTGATAGCCAGTCACATGATTCTGTTGAGCTTATGTATGAAATGGCCAATCAAAAGCGTTCAGATGGGTCATCGCTGAAACGCTGTTTATCGCTGGTTTAATTCTGCACTCTCACAAATACCATAAACAACAAAGTGCAGTATTTAAGAGATTAATTTCACAGTAGACAGTGATTTTAATGGGAGTTTTTGAGAGTATTCTTTGCTCGTAGTTTATAATTTATTCGCTGTTTGAATAACTGTGGAAATGAAAGAGTTATAATTAGTAAGGTACAATGTTTTTTTATTATTAAATTCACGTTAAATACAAAACCCGTTGTATTACACATATTTTATGACATGATGTGCGTAGTTAACAGATTACAGTAACATACACTT
This sequence comes from Barbus barbus, assembly GCF_936440315.1. Lineage (NCBI taxonomy): Eukaryota > Metazoa > Chordata > Actinopteri > Cypriniformes > Cyprinidae > Barbus > Barbus barbus. The sequence goes on from NC_136756.1 coordinate 29,822,657, forward strand.
TTTAGTAGAGCCCTGCACAGGACTGTTTACTTTTTCTTTTCACTGAATTTTTATCCGACTGCCCGCCACGCTCCCGCGATTTTTGTGTCCACTCTCTCACACTCTCCCAAACTTTCTAATATTGTATCATTTTCGCGCTTTTTTAAATAAGCAGAGTGTTGAAATCACTTTTGAATGAGCGCTCGCGCTTCACTTTGGATTTGGCGATCACCTGCACTGTGTAAAGTATTGTAGCGCACGTTTCCAACTGAATTAATGGCGCTTTTCCACTGCGTGGTACGACTCAGCTCGGCACGGCTCGGTTTGCATTTCCACTGCAGTTTAGTACTGCTTTAGAGTGGGCAGGATTATTCACCTGCCGTTATGGTTGCGCCGCCTCTACTGCCATAACTTTTTCATTCCGCGTCGCTCCATTAACCCTTGTGCATCAATAAAAAAAAATGTACACATAGGTCCATAGTGGACAAAAATGTCCATGTCAAAAAAACGGTCATAAAAATTTGAAACTTGGGAGCACAGAGTTAAGTTTGGTCTCATTTTAAAGAAGACCCATGGCAGATTGTTGAAGTAAAAAAAAGTTTACAGGTTTAAGTTTATGAAAATGATTTATGAACAGTATTTTATATAAAATATATATTTTATGAAACATGTTGTACTCTAAACCTGCTAGAAAATCAAAGCCATAAATCTGAACAAGTTGTGTTCCAAATTTGAGGTTGATATCTCAAAAAATGAGCTTTCAGTAAGATTTAGTTTGGACGCAGTACCAAATTTTCCGCATTAGATGCCAGCAAAACTCTGCTGGTGACACAGTGCTTGGGTTTGTGATTTACAGTAGAGTTTTTCTCTCTCAAATATTACAAGCACACACACACAGACAATTTTTTTTTAATAACACACATACAAACCACACTGACATCCATACCAACACACCTACACAATTATAGTTGCATTATTTATCCAATTGGCTCTATAATACGCAGAAGCAGAAAACAGGAATAAAGCGAGTATTTGCTTTATAGACCCAAACCTGAAAAAATGGCACCATCTGGTAAAAAATAGTAAAAAATTAAATTTTGAAGCCTTGCCAACAGAATAAAAGCCTATTAACAAAAACTGCATCATTTTACAGTTAAACGGCACTGCGATTAAAAATAGCAGTTTTAATGGGTTTCAATGGGGACATTTTCGTCCAAAAGGCACTGAGAAGAAATATTTTTTGTACTTGGTGTAAAATAGATTTATTAAAGGAAATGAGGGTGGAATATTAAAATTCCAATAAAAATACACACCTGAGCCAAAATTTATCCAGTTAGCAGTTTGGTTGTTTAAAAAAAGGTGCACTCATTTATAACAGTTGTGTTCGGTCCTTCGCTGGCTGTGCTGATTTAAATCTAATATTTGTCACAGTGTACAACAATAATTACTGGTTTTGCATTATTGTAAGGGGTAGGTTTAGGTTTGGGGTAGGTGTAGGTGTAGACGTTAATAAAACACAATCTACTAGGTAGAATGTTTTTGTGTTTTAGCTGTATCCCCTCTAGCCTGTCAGGTGCGTTTAAACCACTTTCATTGGCACAAGATGGAGGTGTACCTTCTTTTAATAAATTACACGAAAATATAGCAAGGTTGGTTAACTCTGCATAAAGAAAATTAAGAGCAAAGAATGTGCATCAGGTGTGTTTTGCGTTTCTTAAAATTTAGCCACTTTAAACTGTTGTATAAAAACTTGTTATTAATTGTTATATTACAATCCTGTCATATTTTATTTTTTTGTATTTAAAAACAGCTTGACGAAGTCACTACTTAGTACCTATATTGTGGAATATTGTTGCATCCATCGATTCCGCCATGTTTCTCATTGACACGCCCCCAACTTGTACAGATCGTTTGCTTAAAAAAATCCTGAACAACTCCCCACTGGTGATTACGACTTTGTGCTTGCGTTCATCTGCATTTAGCTCATAAATATGATCTGATCGACATGAATGCACCATCAGTCCCAAAGCAGCCCCTGAGTTGGTTCACCTTTCACCTAAAAAAATACTATAGTAATTTATAGTAAATACTATAGTGTTTTTGAACCATACTATAGTAAAGTACTTGAATTTCTGTGTTGCTGTGGTAATATAGAAATCAATAAAAACAAATGACAATCAATATAAACAAATGACTTTACTCAATACTGTACTAAGTTTTCTACAAATGTAGGGTATATTATACTACAATACACTACAGTTTACTGTAGTAAAAACTAAAGTATACTACAGTATTTATCAGAGTTTATCAGATCACTATAGTTAATACTACAGTATGCTGTAGCATTCATTAACAAAGTGTTGTAAATACTATAATATATACAATATATTACACTTTACTATATATGGTTCAAAAACACTATATTATTTACTATAAATTACTATAGTATTTTTTTCATATTGGTATGAGTATAAATATGTTTTCCAAAGATTGTTTTTGAGAGTTCTCACAATATTTCAGTGTTTTGCAAACATTCTGCTCCTCTAACACCAAGTATACAAAACTTATACAATTAATTAATGCTCCAATGCTTAACATACAGACTCCATTAATCCTTTTTTGGTGGATATAAATGATTGATTATTAATTTTAAAATGTAATACTTTTACAGCAATTTAACACTAAACTCTCTCTGACTTGTATTAATAGAATATTCAATTTTTAAAAGCAGCTGTGATGATGCTATATTTGAATACTGATGTTCGATGAGTCTTGCCATCATTGCATGTATTTAACCATTTACATCCACCTTTACTCTTTGCATTGATGTAAGTGCCTAAAAAGTGTTTGGAGCATAGCTTGTTAGTGTTTTTGTTTATTTGAGGTGAAGTATTGCCATGTAGGTTTAAGTTTTAAATATACACCTTCGATTTTTCATAGAAAAAGTCTTGATTGAATCACAGAAACAGACTGGTTCTCTCCAATCACGCCCATCGGTGTCTGGTCACTTTGCTCTTTTTCCTCCAGGAGAGCAGCATATATATGATCATCATCAGCAGGTTATTTCAGCTCTTGGTCTCCATTCACAAATTCACTGATGACATCACCACGCAGCTGTTACCATGGGAACCGTCTCCATCAAAGAGACGCGTCATGTGACGGGTATACAGCCTGTAAGTGTTAATGTCAGATCATATTAGTCAAATCTCAGTGGCTATTCAGATGACACAAAAAATCAGCTTTTACCAATATAGTGAATGATTATAGGAAAAATTATATTTTAATCATACATTTATGAGCTGGCGAGGCAGTATTGATACAAATCCTTTAGCTAGAGTAATATACGTATTTACCGCGCCCCTCTCTTCCGTGGAGTGAAGAGCAGTACAGATTACTTTACCTGAGAAACTTGCTAACTAGTACATTATTAGGAAAGGCGATTTGCAAAGATTAATAAAAAAAAAAACCTTATACTCACTTCTTATGTAGGTGAGGCTGGATCACGAATGATTCACGTGAACACGGACACATTTAGGCAGAGCGGGATCGGCGCATTCACTTCAAAATGAAAATAACGTTAATCCTCTGCATCTTCAGCGGCTCAGATGTCGGGAGTAAATGACGACTGCTGCATTCATTATTACATCCAACAACAAAACACCTCAATCGCTTAATCAGAGACATCTTGTCTTCCCCTGCTCTCAGTTCACTCAGGGCGGGTCTAAGGTAAAACGGCCTCATCAATTAACTCTCGTGGGAGCAGTCTGTACAGAACTACGTCATTCTGAGAGGAATCTCAGAACAGCTTGATTTGAGAAAGGGGAGATTTTCAAAAAAACACTGGGTGGATTTTTATCATTATAGGATGGATGTGTACACACACTTCCAACACACATTTATGTTCAAACAACTTGAAAAGTGAATTTTGGAGCTTGGTTTGCATTGCCGGCAGTAAGTCAGACCTGCTCCCGGTGCATGTTGGACTCCGGCAGGGCCTTTATCACTGGCTCTGTTCTATATTTTTAGGGACAGAATTAGGCGCAGCCAGGGGCCAGAGGGGGTCTGGTTCGGGGACCACAAGATTTCATCTCTGCTATTTGCAGATGATGTTGTCCGGGCCTGGACCTTCAGCGTGACAGCAGCAATGCGGTCAATGTACCAGTCTGTTGTGGTAAAGAAGGAGTTGAGCCTAAAGGCGAAGCTCTCGATCTACCGGTCAATCTACTTTCACCTATGGTCATAAGCTTTGGGTCATGACCGAAAGTACAAGATCTCGGATACAAGCGGCCGAAATGAGCTTCCGTCACAGGGTGGCAGCCACTGCTCTTCCACATCGAGAGGAACCAGTTGAGGTGGCTCGGATATCTGTTCCGGATGTCTCCTGGACATTTACCTGGGGAGGTATTGCTGGCTTGTCCCACCGGGAGGAGGCCCCGGGGAAGACCCCGGACACGCTGGAGAGGGAAGTCTGGAGTTCCTTGATGAGACTGCTGCCCCCGCAACCCGGGTTCGGATAAGTGGTTGATGATGGATGGATGGATATTATATATCATAATTTATTATCAGGTGGATACCCAAATTAATAAATCATATTATCTGAATCTACCCAATATCTTGTCAAATGAAAAAAAAAAAAAAAAAATACTAATACTATACTTTTACATATTCTGTAGTTATTGAAAAACTGTTGATTAAATTACATTGAACAAAACTGAAAATCAATAAGACTTTTGTCTCCAAATATATATAGTAATTTGAATCATTAAATCTATAACATTTTAAAGAATGAAATATTAGATAAACCTAGCAATCGTTGCGTCATGAATGGGGTGAATTTCTCAGTGCAAACTGAACCTAGGATGTTTCTAAAAGAGGTGGATTAAAAGAAAACCAAATCAAATGTGGCTTTAACCCCATTTTTACCCCAGCATCTGTTTATTAAGGGAACAAATAAATAAATTAGATGCACATCTCTTCGCTGTGTATTTGTGCAGGAACACCACTAGATGTCCTCAGCTGCTTGATCAGTAAAAGACACAGAATTCCTGAACATTAATTAATTTATTCCTTTTATAAAAACACAGTATTTCTAAACAGATTTACAGATTTTTAAAACCTAAAAGAATACAAATCTATCAACAACATTAGACTCAACATCAGTGCACAGTATGTACAGTATGAGAGCTGTGAGCATCAGAGCTCATAGAAGTCCAGATGCGCGCCGGACTGGAAGTCGTTGTCCAGCAGGAGCTTCATGAGTTTGGCTCCGGATTCCTCGCAGGAGAGCAGCTGGCCCTCGGAGAACATGGAGGAGAAGGAGCGCCGCAGCTGCAGATCTCCGGAGAAACGGCGCGCCTGCAGCTGCATGTCTGTGTCCAGAGGACCTGCCATAGAAAATACACTGATCTCATAAACGCTGACTGACTCACTGTAAAAATCACTGTAAAAGCACATGATGCCTGTTATCTATCTGTCTCTCTGTTATCTGTCTGTTATTAGCTGTGTTTTTCCTGGTGTTACATCGCCATTCCCAAACCAAACACCTCTGAGCTAAAATAGTCTTAAAAAGTTAATGAGTTAATATTTTTATATTTTTATAAATGTTAAAATTAGCTGTTTATTTACATTTTCTTTAATTCTGCACTTTTATGATTTAGGTTTTCGTGTTTTATTTTATTATTATTTTATACGTTTTTCCCCAAAAAATATTTTAATTGTTAAATTTTTATATTTGTTGTTTATTTTTTTAAGTGATTTATTTTACAGGTTTATGATTCAATTTCAAGTGTTTTATTTTAATTGTTTTTGTTTTAAAATTATGTTATTTGTTTTGTTATATGATTTAATTTCAAGTAAGTGTTTTATTTTTATTTTTTTTTTATTTAATTTTAAGTGTGTTCATTGTAATTGTTTAATTTTTAGTTTTTTATTTCAAGTTTGTTTTAGTTGTTTTCATTTTAAAATTAGCTATTTTAACTTTACATTTGAATTTATTTTGCTGTTTTTAACTTATTTAATTTTTTATGAGTTAATTTTTAGTAAGTGTTAATTTTAATTGTTTTTATTTTAAAATGATTTATTTAAATTTTACATTTTTATGATTTTATGCGCTCTCTGTCTGCGTGCTCTGTTTCATGTTGGGGCGTGGTGTTCGGAGCCCGGCACTCCTGTCTTGTTCAGGCTCTGTTCTGGTTTTGTGTCGGGGTTCGAACACTCACGCTCCAGGTTTGTTCTCGCTGTGGGAGCGTGCAATTTCGAGTTCGCTCGGGCCGTGCGCTCCTCTGTCCTCTGTGAGTGTGTGTTTGCTTTTTCGTTGTGTTGCACGCAGCTCGTTCATTGGCTGCGTGCTTTCTCTTGTTTTGTCTTGCTCTGTGTTGCACGCAGCTTGTGTTTTTTTTCACTGGCTGCGTGCTTTCATGTTTGTCATGTTTTGTGAACATGCTGCTTATGAGTCTCCTCAATAGCTGCGTGTTCGTGTCCTGTTTTGCACATGGCTAGTGATTTTGTTTTGTGTGAGCACACTTGTCTTGTTTGGTTCGATGTGCTGTGTGCTCTCATGTCAATTGTCTTGACCCCACCCTCCTTGTTTTGTTTCCTGATTATTGGTTAATTTGCTCCACCTGTGCTTACTCGTTACCCTCCTCATTTGCTCCCTTTATAATCTCCTTGTGTTTGCAGTTCTGTGCCGGTTCGTCGTCGATGTTACCCTATGTGAAGTCCTGTCCAGCCTTGTCCAGCCTAGTTCTGCCTTGTCAGTCTGTTTTCCCCTACGGGGCAGTTTTTGTTTGTTTATTTTATCATTAATAAAGCCCTATTTCCTCCTGCAATTGAGTCCTCGCTCTCATCCCTTCACCCACAACTGACAACAATACATTGTATCGGTCAAAATTATAGATTTTTCTTTTATGCCAAAAATCATAAGGATATTAAGTAAAGATCATGTTCCATGAAGATATGTTCCTACAATAAATATATCAAAACTTAATTTTTGATTAGTAATATGCATTGCTAAGAACTTCATTTGAACAACTTTAAAGGTGATTTTCTCAATATTTAGATTTTTTTGCACCCTCAGATTCCAGATTTTCAAATAGTTACAAACCATACATCAATGCAAAGCTTTATTTAGCTTATTTTATTTATTTTATTCAGCTTTCAGATGATGTATACATCTCAATTAAAAAAAAAATACCCTTATGACTGGTTTTGTGATCCAGGGTTGCAATTATTTATTGCAAATAAATGATTTTTAAATTGGTTTTAAATTAATTATTTTAATTTTACATTTCTATGGTTTGATTTTTAGTGTTTTATTTTATTTGTTTATTTTTAAATGATTTATTTAATTTCATATTTTTGTGATTTTATTTTCAGTAAGTCTTTTATTGAAACCCTTCAACAGTCAGAAATAGTGTGACTCTCCTGAATAACGTTGTGTGTGTTAGTGATAGATGCGAGCGATCCTCGGCACTCACCGGGTGCGTAACTGAGCACTCTTACGTCCGGCGCCTCCTCGGCTAACACGCGGAACATCATGTCGCGGGCAGCTTTCCCAGTGCAGTACAGGACCCAGGACGGGAAGGGCTTCAGCGCACACAGAGAGCTGATGTTGACCACCGAACGCCGCAGACCCAGACGGCGAGGGAACGCTTGCAGAACGCCGGCCGTCAGACTCAGCGCTCCACTGACATTCAGGGACAGGTAACGGTTGACCTCGGCCGGATCCGTGAACGTCAGAGCGAGGCGAGACACATCGCCCAGAGACGCTAAAACCAAAGAGGACAAACTATCACTCACCTTCTTCACATTACAGGAGAAACTACTACTTTATTACTCAGGATTTCTGTCTTGTTTTCTAGTGAAAATTTCTAAACATCATTACATCGAGATACATTTACTGGAAAAGCAAAATGACAACAGATATAAAGTCTTGTTTTCTAAAAAAAAGCAAGAAAATGTATGCTTACAACAAGAAAAATATGTGCCAATCTTGTTTTCCTTTTGAATTTAAGTTTATTTTTCTGACCTCATTAGTAGATATTTGTTTTTGTTTTAAGCATAAACTCACTTAATTATTCAG